>NC_091160.1:19361171-19618671 GCF_040958095.1 Procambarus clarkii
ACTCATTCTTAATTAAATAAATATAATATTTTAATTCTCTTTTTGTACCCTATTTATTTGTAATTTACACATACATATATAGGATGTCCATTTCTTTCTCAGATATGTCTTCTTTCTTTCTCTCCCTTTCTATTTCAGATATGAATTAAAAAATTATTATACCCTAATTTACCCTAAACGTTTTAATGTAGGTAATTAAAAGATTATAAAAAAGTTTTTAGAAATGTTAATTATTTACGTTCTAAGGTTGTATATAAAAGTTCTCAAAAAACCTTTTCTAAACGTAATTATAAACGTGCTGAAAACAATGAAATGTCGTTTTTAGGATGTTTTAAAAACATGAAAATGTTTGCTGGGTAGTTCCCTAGGGCCTTCCACCTGTTTGCCTGCCTGGGGTTGCAGGTGCGCCTCCAGGTCGGGACTGGTGTGCTGGTTGTCTGCGGCGACTCCACGTGGCCAGGTTTCGGTGGTCCTGTGCCCTGGGGCCCGGCCCTAATGCATGCTCGGTGGAGCATTCCGTCCCAGGTGTGCCCTAGCTGGCGTTTATCGGGAGCCCGGTGTGCTGTGCCCCTAGGCTTGCCCCTAGGGGCCATGTTTCGCCCGTGCCTGGTCATGCGTGCACGGCCAGGCTCCCTACTGTAGTCTGGCATCGCCCTCTGTGGCGACGACACGTGGCTGGTTTCTGTGGAACCTGAGCCCTGGGGACCAAGCCCGGTAGGCGGCGCCCACGTGGCTTGGAGCTCGGTGGAGCACTCGCCCCAGGGATGCCCTTCGTTTCCTCCACCCCCCTCCCAGGCGTCTTCCCTGGAACCCAGTATGTTGCGTCTCCTAGGCTTGTCCCTAGGGGCCAGGGTTCGTGACGCGCTCGGTCGTGCATGTCCGGCCAGGCTCCCTGCGAGCGTCCTGGCGTCACCCTTGGTGGCGACGCCTCCTGGCCGGGTTATTTAGTTGTCTTTGTCCCTAGGGGCCCATGCCAAGGTTGGCATCACCCACGTGGCATGGCGCTCCGTGGAGCGCGTGCCTTGGGTTGTGTTCCGCTTCCTTCCTGTCCCTCTCCCTCTCCCTTTCTTGCTAAAGGCTGCATTTGCATCAAGCCGGTGTCGCCTGGCATGTTCTTCCTCAGACGTTTGTCTGGACGGTGTAGCCTAGCTTCCTCGTCCCAGTTGTTTGTCCGCCCGGTGTTGCTCGGTTTTGTCCATAACTAGGCGTTTGTCTGTCTGGTGTAGCCCAGCCTGTTCGTACCTAGACGTTTGTCTGGCTGGTGTAGCCCAGCCTGTTCGTACCTAGACGTTTGTCTGGCTGGTGTAGCCCAGCCTGTTCGTACCTAGACGTTTGTCTGGCTGGTGTAGCCCAGCCTGTTCGTACCTAGACGTTTGTCTGGCTGGTGTAGCCCAGCTTGTTCGCCCCAGATGTTGGTCTGGCTGGTGTAGCCCAGCTCGTTCGTCCCAGACGTTTGTCTGGCTGGTGTAGCCCAGCTCGTTCGTCCCAGACGTTTGTCTGGCTGGTGTAGCCCAGCTCGTTCGTTCCAGACGTTTGTCTGACTGGTGTAGCCCAGCTTGTTCGTCCCAGACGTTTGTCTGGCCGGTGTAGCCCAGCTTGTTCGTCCCAGACGTTTGTCTGGCTGGTGTAGCCCAGCTCGTTCGTCCCAGACGTTTGTCTGGCCGGTGTAGCCCAGCTTGTTCGTCCCAGACGTTTGTCTGGCTGGTGCAGCCCAGATCGTTCGTTCCAGACGTTGTCTGGCTGGTGTAGCCCAGCTTGTTCGTCCCAGACGTTTGTCTGGCTGGTGTAGCCCAGCTCGTTCGTCCCAGACGTTTGTCTGGCCGATGTAGCCTAGCTTGTTCGTCCCAGTCGTTTGTCTAGCTGGTGTAGCCCAGCTTGTTCGTCACAGCTGTTTGTCTGGCTGGCGCAGCCCTGCTTGTTCGTCACAGACGTTTTATCTGGCCGGTGGAGCCCGGCTTGTTCGTACACTGACGTTTAGTCTGGGGCCGGATTCAGGAAGGTACTTACGAAGGTTTTTCCTCTTAGCTAAGAGCGTTTTCCGTCTTAGTGCCTTCGTGGCGGCTACGTCCGTATTCAATTAACTACCCTAAGTGGAAAAACCTTCGTAAGTTCATTCCGGGATTTAAGTGTGGTTTCGACCACTCGTAGCTTTACGTAAACTGGATATATAAGTCATTTTTTCTCTACTACATAACACTGGGATCGATTTATGATATTGGAACATGACCAAAATATTATAGCTGGTGAATCTAGTGGAGAGGAGTCCTTCGTGTTAGTTATATATGCATTCTCTGCTTGAAACTTGAAGTAAATATGTGTTTGATGATAGTAGAATTAGTTTTATAATAGCAAGATATTATACCAGTAGTTATTAAGTAAATAAACACTGGTGAACATGAAATATGAGAGAAGGTGATGAGCCCTGCCTGATGGGATCATTTACTATCACCAAATGCCCCTGTTCACCTAGTAGTAAGGGTGTACCTTAGCTATACATACCCATTTCTAATTTATTTAGTTTGGTTTTATTTTGAAATTAAATCTGGGTGTGGCATAAAATAAAAATATGCTGCACAATTGATGTTAGGTAAGGAAAAGGGTAAAAATGTCAAAAACTTTATTCATTGAATACTTAAAGCTATAATTATGACTATATAGATTATTAAAAAAGAGAGAGGGAAGTAGGGGTCCAAGACCTCTTCCTGTTATACAATTTGGGTGTGAAACAAGTAATTATCAAAAGAAGGCACCATGCCGGGAAGGCTATGTAGCAGTAAGGCAGTGAGGTGAGGCAAGCTACTTATTTGAGAAATGCTTATTTTATTTACCTTATAAGCTGAGGCAACTTATTTTATTTGAGGAATACTCAGCTGATTCCTCTACATTTAGCATGGAACAAATTTGTGTCCAAGACCTCTTCCTGTTACTCAATTTGGCTGTGTGTAACCAAACTAGAGGTGCTCTACAAATCAAGGGACCCAGAATGTGGAATGACCTCCCGAATCATGTCAAAGGCTGTACCTCTCTCAACCAGTTTAAGAGTTAAACCAAGTACTGCCTAATTAACTCCATGTAACCTAACTTACCTCCTAAATGTCAACCCATGTCTTGCTATTTTTAAACAACGCTGTTCACCAACATGTGCAATTGCTGATTTATGCTATGTTAACCCCCTTTTTGTATTTTTTATTCCTTCTTTCAACACAATTTATACCTAATCCCGATTACTATTAAGTTTGTCTGTTATTTCCCCCCCACACCTTGCCCGAAATGCTATGAGTATTAGTGGCTTTAGGTATTGTATGTACTAGCTCTGCCTATAAATCCAACATTATGTTTGTAAATCAACTGTATGTACTTTTCCTGAATAAAATGTATTTATTATTTATTTTTTAATCAGTAAGTATTAAAAGAAGGCACCAAGCTGGGAAGGCTATGTAGCACCATTGTGTGTAACAATAAACAAAATTTTTGTTAACAAATAATGCACCTGTATGGGAAAACAAATCCTGTCAGCTGTAAAAATATTGATGCAGTTATTTAAATGAAAAATATAATGAAAGAAATATTACTGGTTTATTTTTATCCTATCTTTTTGTACTGTACAGTATATCCAAGGAAGTGAAAAATTGAGAGATAATGCACTATTTGATGAATGATTAGCATGGATTAGCAGTTCAAAAGAAATATGACTTGTATTACATATCAACATGAGATCTTAATGATCCATGGTCAACATGATTACATAAGGATAATACAGTACTGTATTTGTAATAATACAAACTATAATTTAAAATCTTTATTACTGATTTTTTTTATTAAGAAGATTAGGTATACACAGCAATGTGCTGCTACCCTATTCTATATGGAATATTACACAGTTTAGATAAAAAACTAGCTATAAGTTTATCTAATACTCCCATCTCACAGGATGGTTAGACATCCTGTACATGGAATCAATTTAGAAAATACCAGCCTCAATACAAAAAACAATCAACTCTGACTAAACAACTCTAAGCAATTTTCACAAGAGGTAAGCACTGAATCATGGAAACATTATATTATAATTACTCTTACCATTTCTACAAAACTCCTCTCAAACAATGTATTTTTAAACATGTTTAGGTATACACAGCAATGTGCTGCTTCCCTATTCTGTACAAAGGACCACACAAGTGTAGATCAAAAACCAGCTACAAGCTCACCCAACATCCTCACCTCACAGGATGGCCAGTCATACATGGAATTAGGAGAGAACAAAATACTTAATGCTGATCTATTAGCCTCCACTGGCAAAATCTGGGTGCAGCACAAGAATATCTTCCAATATTCCTGAGTATATGAAGTAATTACAGAGCTCAAAATACCTCATACCATTTGGTATGAAGTCACTGATAACAGGACAATCACAGATATAGTGTTGGAGAGTATGTTCTCTCAAGTAGGACTGAAAACAGATGTTTTTTTTTTCCAACCAAGAGGGCTATAAACCCATGGAACCGCCTACCCGCTGAAGCCGTAAATGCCAGATTCCAGCTAAAAAATATCATTAAGACAATTGGCGGGCCCTTTAACAAGCCGCCAGCTTTCTGTCCTCTTCGAGGTCACTAGATAGTTAGTGGCTGTTACGAACCCGGATCCAGCGTCCGAGCCAGGAGCAGTGACGATCGCGCCATCTGTGGGTCAGCTCCCGAAACCCCCGCCAAACGGACGACGAGACCTGGTGAGGACGGCGAATACCGGCCACAAGGGCCAGTTTCCAGTCCTGTTCAGCGCTCCACACAGCCGCTGCTGACCTCTGGTGAGGTGGTGCTCAGACAACAACGCCATCTAGGGAGTGGATACGTCGGGCGTTTGTGTCCTGAGCCTGTAAGTGAGGTGTTTTAGTGTCCCAGTTATTGATGACATGTCTGCTTACAGAGTCGACCTGGGACCTCTGTGTTGGGAGTTGAGTCAGTCTACCCGAGGCAGCCAGTCTCCATACCTTGTACCTTGTTGCAGCCGTTGTGAAGTCGTCCCCCCGGAAGAACACTGTGGTGTGTTATCCTGCCAGTGGAGTGGCAGTAAAAGGATTAACCGGGACCGACTGTTGGAGATGATTATCCACTGGGGTATTGAGGACAGGAGGGTGATTTGTGATATCACACGAGACTCCTGTCTAGGGTGTTTACCCTAATATCGTCCGTGGAGTGGCCTGACCAGCGTTGCGGGTCCTGGAACCTGCCAGCAGACCGGCTGGATTTGTGGTTGACGGCCTCCACGGCGGTGCCCCCAGTGGACCTGTGTTTTGGCTGACCAGTGGCCAGGGTAGGCTCGGCATTCCCAGAGGACACGTTGTGAGGCCACGAAGAAAGCACCGAGGACTCAGCACCTAGCCATCTGGATCCAGAGTCTTCAGCAGAAGACTATATTGTGAATAATCCCCTTGTATAGTGTTAATACCCCTCCCCTTGTGCACTCTTTGATTTTATATATTTAATTGGTGATGGTGATAATTATAATATTAAGTTCTTAACTTTCTTTCCCTACTCCCTTTAAGTTACTTGCGTCACGGATCACATCCCTTGATAGCCACTACTGGCTTGGGAACGGATATATATATATCTACCTCTAACAACATCAGAGTAAGGACCCCGTTGCGTCCCGAGAGGGCCGTAACAGTGGCCCTTGGGTAAATTCAGTAAATATATACAATAATTGTCAGCGCATCATTCCGAGCAACAAGGACAGCTACACAGTATCTCTTAGAATTACGTAGGTAAACAACAAATGTAACGTATTTGTTTACTACAATGTCGGTGCTGGCTGTAGAAGTTGAAAAAACACTGTTTTACTTCGAAATATACTAATTTTATAAGAAAATTCGACGTAAATAGGAGGCAGTAGAGCTCCGATAATCCAGCGCTAAATCTTCAATATGAAGAATGTTGCTGCTCTCTGATTGGCCAAACGAAACACAGTAGTGACCTCTATCAGGCACGCAGGTGAACCAACAATTTTCTTCCTAAGTATACCTTATTGAATCGCACCTAAGCATCTTCTTAGGGCGCACTTAGGAACCTTCGTAGCAAACCCACTTACGAAGAAATACACAGAGCTTCCTGAATCTAGGTCCTGGCCGGTGTAGCCCGGTCTGTTCGTACCCAGTCGTCTGGGCTGGCTGGTGCATCCCGGCTTGTTCGTACCCAGTCGTTTGGGCTGGCCGGTGTATCCTGGTTTGTTCGTCCCTAGATGTTTGCTTGCCCGGTGTCCCACGTTATGATCGCCCCAGCCGTTTGGCCTGACCGGCGTAACCCGGCCTGTTTGATCCATGACGTCTCGTCCACACGCTGTAGCCGCCTGTTGTTCCCGCACGTACACGTTCCCTCCTGTTTCTCTGTCCTGTCCTACTCCAGCGCAGGCACATGCCGTCGAGCGGCCTGTCCGCTTGGGTGGGCTATGCTATGTTATTGTCTTTTATTTAAGTTTTCTAAATCAGTTTATTGCATTGTTCAGCTTTCAGTTATGCCTTGTTTTTACTTACTATTCCTCTCGCAGCGTTAAAGCAGTGTCCATTGCTGTGGGATACTCGATTAATATTGTTTCACTTTTGAGAATTTTATTGCTTTAGGCTAGCCAATCTCCCTTGATTAGTACTGTTTTAATAACCATTCCATCCCTTGAACATTACAGTTTTACTCTATCCAACCCATACCATGCATATATAACTGTTTCAACCTAACATCCTATCCCTTGATTAATCCCGCTTTAAGCTACCAAATCTTTCCATTATTATCACCGTTTGTTCTTTTATTTGTTCAGCTTATATACAAATACATTATATTACGGTCTTATTCTATTATTAGAATATAATATTCCCCTCCCGTTCTCACTGTTCTGTTCTACTCCTCCAGGGTAGGCGCATGCCGTAGAGCGGTCTGTTGGCTTGGGTGGGCTACGCCATATTATCATTTATTTAAGTTTTCCAAAATTTATTACATTGTTCAGCTTTCAGTTATGCCTTGTATTTACTTACTAATCCTGTTGCAGAGTTAAAGCAGTGACCATTGCTGTGGGATACGCAAATAATTTTGTTTTCACTTTTGAGACCATTCATTGTTTTAATCTAGACCAACTATTCCATGAATAAGTACTGTTTTAATTAACCAATCTATCCCATGAACATTACAGTTTTAATCTATCCAAACTATAACATGCATATATTACTGTTTAACCTAACGATCCTATACCTTGTAGTCCTGCTTTAATCTACCCAAATTATCTATGATTATCACTGTTTACTCTTTTATTTGTTCAGCTTAAATAAAAGTATATTATAATTCGGTCTTAATTTCTATTTACTTGTTCAGTTTCAGTTTGTCTTGTATTTACTCCGCTATTTATTCTCTGTTTTCTAGCATTGCTTAAGCCTCAGTGCCTCTCTTGCTGTTTTTGGCCTCGCTATGTTATTTATATTATTTATTTAAGTTTTCTAAAATTAATTTGTTACATAGTCCAGCTTCAGTTATGCCCGGTATTTACTTAATAATACTGTGGCAGTGTTAAAGCAGTGGCCATTTCTAGTGGGGATACTCAAATAATTTTGCTTTTCACTTTTGAGATTAATATTGTTTGAATTCTTCCAAACTATACCACGAATAATACTGTCTTAATATAAACAAACTATACAATGAATAATACGGTCTTAATATAACCAAACTGTACCATGAATAATACTGTTCAATCTATAGTTTCAATCGAAACTAGAAATGCTCTACAAATCAAGGGACCCAGAATGTGGAATGACCTTCCCAACCATGTTAAAGACTGTACCTCTCTCAACCAGTTTAAGAAAAAAACGAAGCACTACCTAATAAATTCCCTGTAACCTACCTTACCCCTCTGTTGTCAATCCATGTCTGTTTTTTTTTTAACAACGCTGTTTGAATGTAATTGTCTGTAATAATTTGTAATTGTATTTGTGCTGCTTTTTCAGCCATGTTCCCCCCTCTTTTACCTCTATTTTTATTTGTTCTCAACACATTTTATTCTTTATACCCATTAGTAATTAAGCTTTAGTCATTAATGTTTTTCTTGCCCGAAACGCTTTGCGTAATACTGGCTTTAGGCATTGTATGTACTAGCTCTATCTATTAATTCATCAAACTTTGTAAAATCTCTTGTATGTATGTACCTTACCTAAATAAACATTTATTTATTTATTTATTAATACATGAATATTACTCTCTTAATCTATTTTAACTGCTCAGCTTTTATTACATTGGCTTTTATTACGATAGCATTGACTATCTGTCCGGTATTCTCACTCACTATGGTCACTTAACTTTATCTTTGCTTTTGTCTACTTACGTATGGACGTCTACGGACGTATGTGACGGTAGCTGGTGTGGCAGCTGGATCTCCCTGAATGATTTTTTCCCGTTAGTCCAACCGATGCTTACTTTTTCATTTTCCGCAGTGGCGAGAAGCCGGATCACGCAGTAACTGCAACACGGAAGAGGGCTCGGGCGGCGTCGTGCGAGGACAACAGCGTAGTGGTGTGAGGACGCAGCCGGCCTGGGCCAGGACGAAACCCGCCCGTTTCACCTCCCCCTCCTCGGGGGCCTCCTCGGGCGGCTCTGATGTGGACGGCGACCATACTTCCCAGAGGCCCCCTGCCGGCAAAGCGGCGGGTGACACAGCGTCGCAGCCTCCACCCCTTTCGACCGACGATTGGACGACGCTGCAGGCGCCCATCGCGTAGGCTCGGGGGCCCTCTCATGTCACAAGCCTTCTGGGCATGGGGACCACCGAGGCCGACCCTGCCCTTCTGCACCGACCATCGCCCACGGGCCAGGGGGTATAAGTCGAGGCGACGTGCGAGCTCCTTCAGTCTGTCCTTCCTTCCCAGTTCGGTAGCGTAGTTGCTCTGCCACCGTGAGGTTTTCCCTTGCGGCCAGCGGGCACTCCCCCTTCGGGGGGGGGGGGGGTCCGGCCTGCTGGCCTGCTGGCCTGCGGGGTGGGGGTGCAGCGCCCGTCCCCAAATGTTCCGCTGTCCGCAGCTACTACTTTGACTTTACAGCCCTTCTACTATAGTAAGCCCTACCTTAAGTCAGGAATTTCTTTCTCCTTATTCCTTGGTGGCTCGGCCTCTGGCCTGGGGTTATTTTCTTCTCCAAATTCATATCAGGCTTTCCCAGTCTCTATGTAATTTTCTGCCGCCTGATTATTTCCAGCTAGGGTTTCCATTATGTTATGTTGTTCACTTATGGTGTCCTGACTGTTATACTTAGAGTTAGATTTGTTACATTCACCTCACTGCTAATTCTAGACAATAGGCCATTAGGTTTCTGCAGAGTTTGTTACTAGGCTACAAGATTACTTTTATTTTACTACGGGTTGTAACGGTTCTATTGTTACGTAAAGTATGGTGACAATAAACACAGACACTAAGATACTATATATATATTTGGTCTAATATACAGAAGTACACAGGTGATACTTTGGTGTGAGTTGAGCGCACTGAGCGTCGGTACAGTATCTCGCAAGTGTCTGCTCTAGACCACACTTGAAAGTAGACTCTGGTTAATGTTTGCTATTCTGCTGCTTATATGCTCGGGCAACACCTCACCTCATTCATCTCCAAAGGTTGACAGGAATATTAACAATGCATTTGGAGCGAGTATATTATTGGGATAATCTACTCGCTACAGAACTTCCCCTCCCAGGGAATGAAAGGAAAAATACTTGATCAAGGAACTTAGCTGGTCGGTGAATTGTACGCCCTGCTCGCGTTACATAACCATCAAAGTTAACTTCCTCCTCTTCGCTGATGTCATCTAACTGGGGTCGTAGGGTGGGAGGTCGCACAGGATCGTCCGTCGTCGTAGGATCAGGTTGTGGTGCGGCTGGTAACTGGGGTTGTAGGGTGGGAGGTCGTACAGGATCGTCCGTTGTCGTAGGTGGCGGTGCTGCTGTGGTCGAAAAAGTGAACTGCGTAGTCGGCGGATGTGTCTCTGGATTTAGCAGTGTCGCAGACGTTGAGACGAAGCCTGGAGCAGAGCAGAGAGCTGAGTGAGGCCGGAGTCGTGGAGCTCTATGTGGGAGAGCGTGGCGGCTCGATTGAGAATTGTGAGTGTCTGAACTCGGGGAGCGAGAGCGTGGCGGCTCGATGCGGTCGTAGTCTGCTGTCTGCTCTGTGTCGAAGCTGTAGCGTCTTGGGTTGATTAGTACTGTACACGCCGAGTACTACATTGTTGACTGTGGAAATTGTAGTCTGGTACCAAAAGATGTAGGCAGTGTGTGGACAAGCTCGGTGTAGCAGGAGAGAAGAATATGCATAATTGTTGCGTCCTTGGGTCGCTGGTGGAGCATTTAGATCCGGGGCGGATGGGCTCGGGCACCAGGACATTAGGAGGTAATGTAGGCACGTAGTTAGGACAACGAGGTAATCACATCTAGAGCTGTATTGTCCTGAAGGCAACGAAGTGTCGGAAACGCAGGCTGTAAGTCCTGTACTGCGCAAAGGGCTTGAGTCGGCCGAGTATTAAAATGCAGTGAACGTGTAGATGAATCTGATGACAGAGCAGCTGTCGTGGGCGTAGGACAAGCAGTGCCCTGGCAGCGACGGAGAGTCGGCAGGACAAGCTGTAAATCCAACATGATGTAATCATTGATGAGGCTGTCAGATGAGTGAGTAACGATCGTGGAGCAGCAAGCCGTAGTAGATGAAAATGCAGAGATGGACGCGATGAAAATCATAGCTGTGGCGAGGGTGTTGGCAGTGTTCCATCACAGCAAACAGTAGCAGTAGAGGTCCAGTGAGAGTCCATGTTGTAGTCCATCGTGGCTGGGTATCGTCGAAACTCTCTGGGGTCACCAATGTAACGGTTCTATTGTTACGTAAAGTATGGTAACAATAAACACAGACACTAAGATACTATATATATGTTGACCAGACCACACACTAGAAATTGAAGGGACGACGACGTTTCGGTCCGTCCTGGACCATTCTCAAGAATCGACTTGAGAATGGTCCAGGACGGACCGAAACGTCGTCGTCCCTTCAATTTCTAGTGTGTGGTCTGGTCAACATACTTCAGCCACGTTATTGTGACTCATCGCCTGCATACTATATATATATTTGGTCTAATATACAGAAGTACACAGGTGATACTTTGGTGTGAGTTGAGCGCACTGAGCGTCGGTACAGTATCTCGCAAGTGTCTGCTCTAGACCACACTTGAAAGTAGACTCTGGTTAATGTTTGCTATTCTGCTGCTTATATGCTCGGGCAACACCTCACCGTGTTGCCCGGGCAACGCCTCACCTCATTCATCTCCAAAGGTTGACAGGAATATTAACAATGCATTTGGAGCGAGTATATTATTGGGATAATCTACTCGCTACAGGGTGTACAATTTAAGTTGTTTCGTGTACTTTGAGTTAGCCACGGCTATGTTATACATTTGTTAAGACCTACTTAGAAGCCTGTTTTACTCTGCAGAATTACTTATATCCTGTACTAATAAATTTACGCCCCATACTGTTGGTGTCTTCCTTCCCCTGATCAGAAAATGGCCACTGCCTTTAGGACGAAAGGCGGTGGAGTTTCTGATGGGGAAGGAAGAGACAATTGCGCACCGCATTCCGCAAGGCGCGGTGCGGACAGTCTGGGTGGCATAAATAGCGCGGGAAGTGAGGTCTCACCCTCACTCCATTCTCGACACGGTCCGCGATTCACGAAGCGCCCACCCTCCTCCTCCTTTCTGCTGGCTGCCAGTTTTCCCGGTTCTGACTACATCAGTCGTTGTTCCTCACGTCTTTCCTCCCGTTTCACTGGGGATAGGTGGGGGGGTGCAGCGCCTGTCCCCAAGTGTTCCGCTGTCCACAGCTACTACATTGACTTTACAGCCATTCTTCTAGTAAGCCCTACCTTAAGTCAGGAATTTCTTTCTCCTTATTCCTTGGCGGCTCGACCTCTGGTCTGGGGCTATTTTCTTCTCCAAATTCATATCAGGCTTTCCCAGTCTCTATGTAATTTTCTGCCGCCTGATTATTTCCAGCTAGGGTTTCCATTATGTTATGTTGTTCACTTATGGTGTCCTGACTGTTATACTTAGTTAGATTTGTTACATTCACCTCACTGCTAATTCTAGGCAATAGGCCATTAGGTTTCTGCAGAGTTTGTTACTAGACTACAAGATTACTTTTATTTTACTACGGGTGTACAATTTAAGTTGTTTCGTGTACTTTGAGTTAGCCACAGCTATGTTATACATTTGTTAAGACCTACTTAGAAGCCTGTTTTACTCTGCAGAATTATTTATCCTGTACTAATAAATTTACGCCCCATACTGTTGGTGTCTTCCTTCCCCTGATCAGAAACAGATATCATGTACCCCGCCATGCCCTAGTGACGCTCTATTACTCCCTCATCTATCCATATCTCAACTATGGTATTTGTGCTTGGGGTTCTACTACCCAAAATCATTTACGTGTTCTAATTACTCAACACAAAGCTGCTATTAGGACAATATTCAACTCTAGCCCCAGACATCACTCGGTACCCCTACTCAAATCTCTGAATATGTTAGACATTAAGTCACTGCACATTCTCTCATGTGTATTATACATATATAAAACGCTGAACTGTAATGCCTATCCTGACCTCAAAAGCTTCATTGAAGGTTGTAACAGAACCCATGAGCACCACACCAGAAACAAATACAGTTTTGATATTCCAAGAGTACAACTTAATCAAACTAGAAATGCTCTAGAAATCAAGGGGCCCAGAATGTGGAATGACCTTCCCAGCCATGTTAAAGACTGTACCTCTCTCAACCAATTTAAGATAAAAACGAAGCACTACCTAATAAATTCCCTGTAACCTACCTTACCCCTGTATTGTCAACCCATGTCTGTTTTTTTTAAACACTGCTGTTTGTCGACCTAATTATATTTGTGCTGCTTTTTCAGCCATGTTCCCCCCTTTCTTATTTTTAATTTTATTTGTTCTCAACACATTTTTATACTTTAAACTCAATTAGTATTAAGTTTTAGGCTTTAATGTTTTTCCTGCCCAAAACGCTTTGCGTAATAGTGGCTTTAGGCATTGTATGTACCAGATCTATCTATAAACCTAGCATTTTTTTTTTAAATCTCTTTATGTACCTTGCCTGAATAAACATTTATTTATTTATTATTTATTAAGTGCTCCCAGCCTGGGCATAGGAACTGAAGTGGCCCCACCCTTGGCATAATAAACTGAATTGTCCCCAGCCTGGGCATATAACTGAAGTGGCCCCGGCCATGGGCACAGAAACGAAGTGGCCCCTGACTGGGCTATGGTAAACTGAGGTGGCCCAAGCCTTGGCCATAGAAAACAGAAGAAGGGTCAAAGACTAGCAACGGAAAAAGGCACTGAACTTCCGGGCTACACTGGGCAGACAAATGTGTGGTACGCTGCAACCAAGGAAGCTACAGGAGAACCGGGCTACACCGGTCATATGAAACGTCTGGGAACAAACGTGCCGGACTACACTGGGCAGGCAAGCGCCTGGGAACTACTGGCTAGGAGGCTCCAAACTTCCGGGCTACACTGGGCAGACAAACGTCTGGTACGCTGCAACCAAGGAACTTACAGGAGAACCGGGCTATACCGGTCAGACGAAGCATCTGGGAACAAACATGCCAATTGTTACAAATGGTGAGTTGTACTATGGGGGATCTAGTATTAATTTAGTGTAGGGTCAGTAGTCAGCATTAAGAGGTATCAAGTATGGGAGATTTAAAAGGCCCGGCCCCAATAAACATACAAAAGTAAACTTATAGTGGCTTATTACTGCAATTGTCAGCCTAGAGGTAGATCATAGATCTTCTACACAGGAAGAATGGATACTCCTTTAAACTAACTTACTTATTTATTAACCCCTTAACAACCCCCTATATACATTCACACCAATAACAATAATTACTTTACCATACTATCTTACGTTAAAAGCCTTGGTCCACATAAGCAGGATACAAGGTTTACACTGAGAACAAGCTAGGGTAAAGTACTACTAGTGGAGAACCTGAAGCTTGAAGCAGCTTAGGGTAGTGAGACCACGTGGTACCCTAACACAACACAACACTAAGGGGTACCCAAAACACTGGCAAATACTACCCCAGGTCTACACCAATCCTGTACACAATACTTAACTTAGTAAACTAGACACAGAAAAAGATAAGGAAAAGTAGTAGAAAAGGGAGGAGGTTCTTTCCGCCACGGCGCCAGCACAGAGAAGAACGACCATCTCCAGTCTCCTTCCTCAGCCCACTCGCTGCCGGCAGACTACTCAACTAATCGTACAGCAGCCCTATATCCAAGTTTACTCAGATCTACTTTAATACTTTCTAATCATTTGTAAACATAGTTGATGCCTATTTTATTACTTAATAATCAACCCCAAGCTCAGTCTTTAAATGCTCTTTGAGAAACAAGAATTGTCTTACGTCTGGCAGGGAAGATACAAACACAAACACCTCGCCATGCGTCTCACTAATATCACATAGCTTATTTAGCTCAATTTAACCTCTGGTTTCCAATTGAGGAACCCAGGGTCATAACACTCCTCCCCCCTTCAGAGAAAAAAAATGTGACTACTAGAATAGTAGTCATATTTTTTTGTAAGAGTATACAGAGAATAAAAAAGGAAAATCACATAAAAGAAAACATAAAAGAAAAATAAATCAAAACAACAATTTCTCTGCAAGAAAAGTACAAAGGAATTCTCTGAAAGAAAAAACACATAAAAAAAAACGAAAGTAAATAAATTGGACACGGAATATTTAATGTCACAGGAAAACCTACCAAAAAAAATAACTAAAGCATGACAGTTGGTATATGGCTTCCTGTGGCCCAGATGAATGTTACTCAGGCAACCAGGACAGAGCATCGGCTATCACGTTGAGCCGGCCCGGTAGGTGGATAATGGAAAGATTGAAGTTCTGTAGGTACAATGCCCACCTGAGGATGCGTTTATTCTTCCTCTTCATTTTCATTTGATTCATGAAAACTAGTGGGTTATGGTCCGTGTACATTTCCACTATATTACCTGTGAGGTAAACTTCGAACTTTTTACATGTTAACACTAGTGCCAACGCCTCTTTTTCTACCACTGAATAATTGCGTTGCGCCAGTTTTAAATGGTCGATCGAACCTTAGACTAGCGAGCACTGGGGCGGAAGCTAAGATCAATTTCAAATTTTTAAATCCCTCTTCACAGTCTGATGACCACTTAAATTTAATGGCCTTCTGCAACAAGTCTGTGAGAGGAGTGGCAACACTGGAAAAGTTCTGACAAAAGCATCGATAGTACGCACACATACCGATAAAACGAATGTCCTTTTTAGACTGAAGCACGGGATACTCTAGAATGGCAATGATTTTATCTTTCCGAGGTAACACTTTTCCTTGGCCCACTTCATAACCTAGATACGTCACTGTGCCTTGGCCAAAATGACACTTTTTTGCATTTAAGGTCAGATTTGCATTTTTCAAAACTGTGAACAACTGGCGTAACCTTGCTATGTGGTCAGCCCAATTACTATCAAAGAGCACAATATCATCTAAATACGCCTGACAATTTGGCACATTAGCGAGCAAAGAGTTTATTAGCCTCTGGAACGTGGCAGAGGCATTACGCAAACCGAACGGTAACACTTGATACTCAAAAACACCCTCGGATGTCACGAACGCAGTTAGTTGTTTAGCACGTTCAGAGAGCGGGATTTGATAATACCCCCTCGAGAGGTCGAATTTCAAGACGTACTAGGCGTTTCCCAGTTCGTCGATGCAGTCCTCGAGGAGGGGCAGCGGGTAGGCATCCACAATGGTCATCTTGTTGAGCTGCCGATAGTCGGTGCACAATCGCCAGGAGCCGTCTGGTTTGGGGACCAAAAGGCAGGGCGAGCACCAAGAGCCCTGGCTCGGTCGGATGAGGCCATGCTGGAGCAGGAATTCGACCTCTTTCCGTACGATGGCCTTCTTTTCCGGACTCATCCAGTAGGGTTGAAGGTGAATGGGGGTCTAGTCCGTCAACTTGACATCATGGTAAATGGCATCAGTCTGGGTCGGGACCTCCCCGAACAGACTGGAGAATTCGTCAAGCAACGACTGCACCTCTTGAGGTTATCTTGAGATGATTTCGGGGCTTTTTAGTGTCCCCGCGGCCCGGTCCTCGACCAGGCCTCCACCCCCAGGAAGCAGCCCGTGACAACTGACTAACACCCAGGTACCTATTTTACAGCTAGGTAACAGGGACATAGGGTGAAAGAAATTCTGTCCAATGTTTCTCGCTGGCGCCTGGGATCGAACCCAGAACGACAGGATCACAAATCCAGCGTGCTGGCCGCTCGGCCGACCGGCTCCCCAATCTTCACGTTCTTCTTCTTCACTTTGATCTTCACGTTGGGCCATCTGCAAATGGGACAGTCCCTCCTCCACAGCATTCACAGAACTAGAATTATTAAGAATGAGATTAGTTGGGTCCCCAGAACAATCATCCCCTCCCTCACTGGAAATGGAAACATTGGTTAGTGCAATGGGCCTAGGGCCTTGGAACTTCTTCAGCCGATTCAAGTGTACGAGCATTACTTGGTTACGCTTGTCAGAGTGCCTCACTTTGTACGTGAGGTCCCCAGTCTTTTCTGTCACAATGTAGGGGCCTTCGTACTTGTGGGACATAGTGTTCCCTAGTCGAGGCTTTAATACCAGGACAGGGTCGCTAGGCTGAAATACCCGCAACTTAGCCTTAGCATCGTTCCGTTCTTTCATCTTTTCTTGGGCCTTCCCAAGATACTTTAGTGCAGCCGCCTTGCAGTCCTTGAGTCTCTGGTGGTGTTGCGCAAAGAGAGCTAAACCTTCGGTTAACGTTACGTTCCCTAACAGTTTCTCCTGTAACATTTGCAAGGGTCCATGAACTTTATGGCCAAAGACTAACTCAAAAGAAGAACAACCCAGTGAACTTTGTAACCCCTCTCTAGCAGCAAACAAAACATACGGCAAGTTCTCTTCCCAGAAGGTGTGGGAACTCTCGCACGATGCCTTCAACATCTGCTTCAGAGTTAGATGGCACCGTTCAATTACCCCGTGACTCTGTGGATGGTATGGGCTGGAAACCTTATGAGTTATTCCATGGTCCTTACAAAATTGTTAAAAAATATCAGACTTAAAGTTAGTACCATTGTCAGTTTGCACGACCCGAGGCAGTCCAAAAGTGGAAAAAAAAGCAACATACGAGCAACAACAGTCTTTGCTCAGATGTTCCTTACAACAAAAGCCTTTGGGTAACGGGGCGTGATACACATTATTGTGATTAGGTAAATATTACCAGACTTAGTTCTGGGTAATGGACCAACACAGTCCATTACCACATGAGAAAATGGTTCCTCCGGCACGACAATAGGCCTTAGAGGAGCTTTAGGTGGTGTCTGGTTTGGTTTCCCAACAAGTTGACAAGCAATACATGCATTACAAAATTTTGCCACATCGCTTTTCAGCTTGGGCCAGAAAAAATACTTTAAGATTTTGTGATACGTAATAGTAATACCTTGATGTCCCCCCATAGGATCATCATGAGCAGCTGACAAAATTCTTTCTCTACAGCAGGTCGGCAACATAACCTGGTGGACTACCTCCCACTCATTTGACAAGGGAGCACTCTGTGGTCTCCATTTTCTCATCAAAATCCGATCATTGTAGTAGTACCCAGTTGCTGCGTCTACAATTTCCTCCCTAGAGATGGCTAACTCATGGCACTCTGCAAGACTGGGGTCAGCTTTCTGTAACTCACTCAAGGAGGCGTCCAGGCCTTGGTCAGATGCCATTGGCCGAGGCTCAACAGTGTTCTCCTCCACCTCCTCACTACTCTCGGTAGGTGGCGGTGGCAGGCTCTCCACAATGTCCTCGGCCACGTCATCGAGTCGGGCCATGAATGTGTCCGCAAGGTCCACTTGGCTTTCACCACTCGGAAAGTTCCTCGTGTCCTCGGGATTTACCACCTTGGCAAGCACAGGGCTGCCCTTACATTTAAGTCCCATAGACCTGGTCACCGCGCACGCAGGGTACACAACATTATCCTCTGCGGCAGGTGGATTCAGGGAAACCTTAGGGGTAGGCAACATAATAGGCAGTCTGGAGTCCCCCACCTTATCCCCTGCTAAATCATTACCCAATATTACATCAACATTAGGGAAAGGTAGGTACAAAGTGACTCCGACTGTACAAACACCCGTGTGGAAATCAGATTCCAGGGTAACCTTATGGAGGGGTACTGCTCGAGTATCACTAGTGACACCCTCGACCAGTACCACCTCTCCAGTGTCGAGAGTGTTGGCACCTTGCAAAGCACTCTCTAAAATTAAAGTCTGGATGGCACCGGTGTCTCGGAAGATCACCACGTCCTTCCAGGAAGAACCCTCAGACAAAAGTAGTCTCCCTTTCGATAAGAATGGGGTAAGCAAGTCCAACAACTGCGGGTTGGAGGTCTTACTCCCTAACCCTTCAGTAGGCCTCAAACCCTGTATCATAACTAGAGCATTGGGTCTTTTTTCTAGGTACAGTTGCCAATACTCCCAAGAAACACAAAAAAAATAAATGTAAAAAATACAAGCCATACTCCCTTACTCCATTGTACCCCTGTAAGCCCCTTTTGTGTTTGTTTGGTACAGTATTGTGTACATTTATTTCTTTTTGTTTTTTCTTGTTTTTCCGGCAATCAGCTTTTTTTATGCAGTCAAGTATAGACCCAGAACTTAACCTCTTATCCACTATCTATGACAATAATCACTTTAATGATCTAAATTGCAGATATTTTGCAGCACATGATGTAAACAATGTATTAACTCATAGTCACAATATCTCTGTAATCAATTTGAACGTTAGATCCCTAGGCAAACACTTCGATGATGTTAGTGCCTTGATTGAAGCTATTGACAACAATTTCTCTTTTATTATACTTACTGAAACATGGTTGAAAGATGATACTACTCAACTCTTTAACATGCCTAACTACTCAGCAATCCACAACTGTCGTCAACTTCAGAGAGGTGGTGGCACTGCTCTTTACTACCACCAAGAACTAACATGCTTAAAAGAAATTAGAACTAGAGACTGCTATGGGGAGTATATCTTCGCCAGCTTCAGAGTCAAGGGTGCCGAGTCTATCCTGTCTGTGGGTGCAGTTTATAGAATTCCTAACACTGATGTGTCCGAATTCAACTCAAACCTTAGAAATCTAATACTTGATAACAGACTGAACAAAAACCACCTAATTATCGCAGGGGACTTTAATATTGACCTCTGCGAGCCAGAACACCCTACTGCTGTTAGCTTCCTCAACTGTATGAATTCCTGCTTCCTCATACCCTTAATCACTAGACCTACTAGAATCACTGATAGCACTGCCACGACTCTTGATCACATCTGGACAAATATAACCTCTCCGCTTACTTCAGGTATAATCACCGATAGCACTACAGACCATTACCTCACATTTCTCTTAACTAACATTAGCAAACCACCTCTTGAGTCAAGAGAGATACGTTTTAGACTACACAATGAAACTGCTATAGACAATTTTATAACTGCTACTGATAATGTCAACTGGGAGTCCGAGTTAGGTAACATAGAGGACATCAACCTAGCAGTTCAATCTTTTCTTCAAATAACTCTTAGCCTTTATAATACCCACTGTCCTATGCTTACAAAACAAGTCACAACCAAAAGGCTTAACAATCCCTGGCTTACAAAGGGAATACTTAAATCTATTAATAAAAAACATGACCTTGAGAAAAAGTATAGGTTAGGGATTGTCTCCAAAGAATTCTCAAAGAATTACTCATTATTGCTATCTAAGATAATTAGACGAGCCAAAACTAAATACTACGAAGATAAATTTACCCAAATAAAGAGCAACATTAATCAAACATGGAGAACAATTTCACAAATATTGGGATCAAAAAAGTCTTTAAATAACAAACCGACTCTCCTGTCTAATAACGATGGTCAGCTTTCAGCCTCTGATTCTGCTATTGAGTTCAATAGGTTCTTCTCTTCCATTGGTTCATCCCTTGCTAATGATATTCCATCTTCCAGTACTGACATTAAGGACTATCTTACAGGGAACTATCCCCAGTCTCTGTACCTAAAGCCTATTAATTCCATTGACGTCAATGAGATAATCCTTTCCCTTAAAACCAAGTCTGGTGCCCTTGAGGAGATACCAACTTTAATCTACAAAAAAGCCTCCAGATCTTTAGCCCCTGCTATTGCTTTGCTCTTCAACAAGTCACTTGAACTCCAAACCTTTCCAGATATTCTAAAAAAAGCGAGAGTAACGCCTGTCCACAAATGTGGTGTTCTCACAGGTGTTAACAACTACAGACCTATATCAATCCTGCCAAACTTGTCAAAAATTTTTGAAAAACTAATCTATAAGCAGCTTTACTCATATCTAGCCAAACTCAATATACTTAGCCCTTGCCAATATGGCTTCAGGCCCAAAAAAAGCACTAACGATGCACTTATTAGTATGCTTAAATCGATTCATACAGCTCTTGATCAAAATGAGTTCCCTGTTGGGTTATTTGTGGACCTGCGTAAAGCTTTCGATACTGTCAACCACCAAAACCTTCTTCTTAAATTACATCATTATGGTGTCAGAGGACACTCCCTACAATACCTCAAATCCTACCTTACTGACAGGCTCCAATGTGTTTCTGTGAATAATACAATTTCTCCCACCCTACCCATCAACATTGGTGTTCCCCAGGGCAGCATACTTGGCCCTCTCCTCTTTCTCATCTACATTAATGACCTTCCAAATGCCTCCCAACACCTCAAACCAATCCTATTTGCTGACGACACAACCTTCATTTACTCCAGTCCTGATCCCCTTGCTCTAAATGCCACAGTAAATACTGAGCTAAATAAAGTCCATCTGTGGCTAACTGCCAACAAACTCACCCTTAACATTGACAAAACTTTCTATATTCTGTTTGGCAATAAATCCTCTAATCAAATAAATCTCAAAATAAACAATACCCAAATTTGTAACAAATTAGATGGCAAATTCCTTGGCATTCTCATTGACCACAAGCTGAATTTCCAGGGACACATTCTAAACATATCAAAAAAAGTTTCAAAAACTGTGGGCATTCTTTCTAAGATCAGATATTATGTACCACGCCCTGCCCTGGTGACTCTCTATTACTCCCTTATCTATCCATATCTCAACTATGGTATTTGTGCTTGGGGCTCTACTACCCAAAATCACTTACGTCCTCTAATTACTCAACACAAAGCTGCTATTAGGACAATATCCAATTCTCGCCCCAGACATCACTCGGTACCCCTATTCAAATCCCTGAATATGTTAGACATTAAGTCACTGCACATTCTCTCATGTGTACTATACATATACAAAACGCTAAATTGTAATGCCAATCCTGATCTCAAAAGCTTCATAGAAGGTTGTAACAGAACCCATGAGCACCACACCAGAAATAAATACAGTTTTGATATTCCTAGAGTTCGACTTAATCAAACCAGAAATGCTCTACAAATCAAGGGGCCCAGGATGTGGAATGACCTTCCCAACCATGTTAAAGACAGTACCTCTCTCAACCAGTTTAAGTTAAAAACGAAACTATACCTAAAAAATTCCCTGTAACCTACCTTACCTCTCTATTGTCAACCCATGTATGTTTTTTTTTTTTTTTTTTTTTTTTACAAATCAACGCTGTTTTAATGTAATTTTCTGTAATAATTTATAATTGTATTTGTGCTGTTTTTTCAACAATGTTCCCCCCTCTTTTACCTCTATTTTTATTTGTACTCAACGCATTTTTTTCTTTTTACCCATTAGTTTTAAGGTTTAGTCAGTAGTGTTTTTTCCTGCCCGAAACGCTTTGCGTAATAGTGGCTTTAGGCATTGTATGTACTAGCTCCTATCTATAAAGCCAACAAACTTTGTAAAATCTCTTTATGTATGTACCTTTGCCTAAATAAAAATTATTATTATTATTATTATTATTATTATAATAACGGCTAGTAATGTGGTTTGGACGTTTACAGTGACCACAGATACGTCGGGGAGAAGAGTAACTAACAGAATTACCAGAATAACAGAATAATAACTAACTAACTAACTTACAGAATTAATACTAACAGAATTACCCTTCGGTTCACTCTTAGGTGTCGTGGGGCTAGACAATTTAACAGGGTTATTTATGTCTGAAACAGAAGGTGCAATAGTTAAAGGGTTAGAATGAGCTGGTCTGGACTGGCCGTGGGTATAAGTTTTGCTACTCTGTGGGGTATAAATATTTTTATTGGGCCTTTTGCCCGCCAACTGGTAGTTTTCTGCCATCTTCGCCAAATCCCCTATTTTAGAATCTACCTCTATCCTTCCTCTAATATACTGGCCTACATTCTCTGGCATATTGTCTATAAAATGTTCCATTAAAACTACATTCTTCAGTGCCTCGTATGTTTCGGCTTCAGCCGAGCGAATCCATTTATCAAACAATCTAATTGTCAATCTTCATGACTACCTGATAATTAGCTCTACTGATCTACCTGTTGAACAACAAGGTGAGGATTGCTGTAACATAGCCAACACCCTAATTAATTCAAAGATCAGTGTCAATGTTCAAATCAAATCGGCTATTAGGATAGATAAAAACAATCCCCGTAACTGTAGGAGAATGCTCATCAAACTTGCAAATCCCTCTGTGAAGTTTGACCTCATGCAAACAGCTGCTAAGCAAAAAACCAACCTCTATATAAATGAGTGTCTTACTAAGCAGCGTGGATCCCTCCTCTACAGGCTGCGCCAAGTTTGCAAACAAAACCTTGGTCTTATCAAGCAGTGCTACACAAGGAATGGTACGATTATTGCGAAGAAAGAAGCTACAGGAAAAAGATATGAAATAAAATGTGACCAACAACTCCTGGCCTTCTTAAGTGATTGTGGTATATCTGAAAACCTGAACCCGACCAATGCCAGTACTTAAAATAACTCTTTCAGTGCCTGAGCCTAACCTAACTTAATCTAACTTTGTCTAAGGTGCTGTCTCTGCCTTACCATTTACCTGATGTTCTCCTATTCATATAATTTCCTAAATAATCCATCAAGTCTCCATGCACTTATGCAAGCATCTACCTCAGTTTCATTGTAAAATTTTACTCTTAAATCTAATCTTACCCTATTCCATTTATATTTTAAATTTATTTGTATTGATCTATGTCATTTATTGAAATCAATTATTGATCTCATTTTTGTTCTTTTAATTAAGTTCATACTAATTATAAGTTAAAACTAAGCTTAATAAAATTTATTATCTTTAAGATTATTTTACTTTACAATTATCATTTGTCAAATTTTTTTATATATTCATCTTGACAGTCTCTACTGATTTTTTGTTCTCTCCGCCAAACTTGTGTATCCTCCATGGCTATCTAGTGACCTTAATTCTACCTCTAATTGTTTCAATTCCTTGTTTGCTTGCATTTATTGTTGTGTCTTGCCATAATTATTCTCTAATTTAGCAGACTCAATACTTTGTAAGCTCTTATTGTATTGTTATATTATTATATTGTGTTTTGCTATAATTACTTCCTATTTTACAGCAGATTTGTTTTTCATCTGTTCATGTAATTGCTTATCTTATTGTATTGTGACATTCTTTTCTATATTGATATATATTTTCTGTCTATTGTTACTTACAGTGTACCTGAGAGTACCTGTAAGCAATCTACCTCATTTTTCATTTTTGCTCAATTTTTTTGGTATTGCTTAGTCTTGTTTATATTTTTGTTTTGTATAATCTATATCTTGTGTTTTGTATAGTCCATGTTTATATGTTTTTTTCTTTAATCTCATTCATTACCTAGGTTTCCTAGCCTAGCCATACTCCCTTACTCCATTGTACCCCTGTAAGCCCCTTTTGTGTTTGTTTGGTACAGTATTGTGTACATTTATTTCTTTTTGTTTTTCTTGTTTTTCCGGCAATCAGCTTTTTTTATGCAGTCAAGTATAGACCCAGAACTTAACCTCTTATCCACTATCTATGACAATAATCACTTTAATGATCTAAATTGCAGATATTTTGCAGCACATGATGTAAACAATGTATTAACTCATAGTCACAATATCTCTGTAATCAATTTGAACGTTAGATCCCTAGGCAAACACTTCGATGATGTTAGTGCCTTGATTGAAGCTATTGACAACAATTTCTCTTTTATTATACTTACTGAAACATGGTTGAAAGATGATACTACTCAACTCTTTAACATGCCTAACTACTCAGCAATCCACAACTGTCGTCAACTTCAGAGAGGTGGTGGCACTGCTCTTTACTACCACCAAGAACTAACATGCTTAAAAGAAATTAGAACTAGAGACTGCTATGGGGAGTATATCTTCGCCAGCTTCAGAGTCAAGGGTGCCGAGTCTATCCTGTCTGTGGGTGCAGTTTATAGAATTCCTAACACTGATGTGTCCGAATTCAACTCAAACCTTAGAAATCTAATACTTGATAACAGACTGAACAAAAACCACCTAATTATCGCAGGGGACTTTAATATTGACCTCTGCGAGCCAGAACACCCTACTGCTGTTACCCAAAATCACTTACGTCCTCTATTTACTCAACACAAAGCTGCTATTAGGACAATATCCAATTCTCGCCCCAGACATCACTCGGTACCCCTATTCAAACCCCTGAATATGTTAGACATTAAGTCACTGCACATTCTCTCATGTGTACTATACATATACAAAACGCTAAATTGTAATGCCAATCCTGATCTCAAAAGCTTCATAGAAGGTTGTAACAGAACCCATGAGCACCACACCAGAAATAAATACAGTTTTGATATTCCTAGAGTACGACTTAATCAAACCAGAAATGCTCTACAAATCAAGGGGCCCAGGATGTGGAATGACCTTCCCAACCATGTTAAAGACAGTACCTCTCTCAACCAGTTTAAGTTAAAAACGAAGCTATATCTAATAAATTCCCTGTAACCTACATTACCTCTCTATTGTCAACCCATGTATGTTTTTTGTTTTTGTTTTTTGTTTTACAATTCAACGCTGTTTTAATGTAATTTTCTGTAATAATTTGTAATTGTATTTGTGCTGTTTTTTCAACAATGTTCCCCCCTCTTTTACCTCTATTTTTATTTGTACTCAACGCATTTTTTTCTTTTTACCCATTAGTTTTAAGCTTTAGTCAGTAGTGTTTTATCCTGCCCGAAACGCTTTGCGTAATAGTGGCTTTAGGCATTGTATGTACTAGCTCTTATCTATAAAGCCAACAAACTTTGTAAAATCTCTTTATGTATGTACCTTTGCCTAAATAAAAATTATTATTATTATTATTAATTTGATCATTAGCAAATTCAGTGAGCGGTTGATTGTGAGTAGGCCTAAGGTTGTGATAAGCTTGGCAGTGAGCTTCAAGAGTAATTTCATATGCCCTTAAAATTCGCTCCTGACTTTATCATATTCAGAGCACAAGTCGTCAGGCATGTTTATAAAAATATCTTGTGCTTTACTCCCAAGCCGCCCCTGCAAGATTTTCACCCACTCTTCCCTTGGCCAGTTCATGGACATGGCTAGTCTCTGAAAATGGTTGCAAAATCTTTCAGGGTCTGACTCTGAAAATTCAGGTAAGTTATGCTTTTTATCAGAATGCCTGGGGTTTGAGTCCCCAGTAGGTGGTGGTACCATTCTTGCCGCCTCATTTTTGAGCCTTTACTCTTCCACTTTAGCATTTTGGACTGCTACTCTGGCCTCTTGCTCTGCCAGTCTTAACTTGGCTATCTTCTTGAGGTTATCTTGAGATGATTTCGGGGCTTTAGTGTCCCCACGGCCCGGTCCTCGACCAGGCCTCCACCCCCAGGAAGCAGCCCGTGACAGCTGACTAACACCCAGGTACCTATTTTACTGCTAGGTAACAGGGGCATAGGATGAGAGAAACTTTGCCCATTGTCTCTCGCCGGCGCCTGGGATCGAACCCAGGACCACAGGATCACAAGTCCCGCGTGCTGTCCGCTCGGCCGACCGGCTCCTTTTTAGTGTTAGTGTTAATTCTAACTCTATATTTCTACTAGCTACACTTTCCCCTGAACTTGGCTCGCATAAAATTGTATCACTTGGAACTAGTTCTTGGTCTATACAATGCCGTAAAATTTCATTCACCAAGGTCCACTTTTTATCAGTGTCGATTAACTCGAGACCAAATTCCTTGCCAAACAATACTAAATTTGCTTTGGTGAGCTTCTTAATCTCTACCACTGAAGGATCCTTTGCCAGTTCCTGCATTTCAGATGCCATCATTATTAAATTTAGCTCCTAGCAAAGGAAAAAATTAAAAAATAAAAACTGGAAAAAAACAAAAATTTGCACGGCCCCTAACACAAGGCCACACTTACCTCAATCATGAAGGGATCCAGCTGGGTGTCCAGTCAGTGCAATCCTTTGCTAGATGAGCTGGACCCTAGGCTTACACACAACCGTTCTGCGGAAAACAAGAATTTTTAGTTTTGGCATTCAAGAATCTAATTTTTTACAATTATAAAGTTCCTCCCGGTCAGGCCAACCACTTGTTATAAATGGTGGGCTATACTATGGGGAATCTAGTATAAAATGGATGTAGGGGCAGTAGTTAGATTTAAGAGTTATCAAGTATGGGAGATCTAAAAGGCCTGGCCCCCAACATTAAACATACAAGAATAAACTTATCGTGGCTTATTACTGCAATTGTCAGCCTAGAGGTAGATCATAGATCTCCTACACAGGAAGAATGGATAATCCTTTAAAACTAACTTACTTATTTATTAACCCCTTAACAACCCCCATATACATTCACACCAATAACAATAATAATAATTACTTTACCATACTATCTTACGTTAAAAGCCTTGGTCCACATAAGCAGGATACAAGGTTTACACTGAAAACAAGCTAGGGTAAAGTACTTCTAGTGAAGAACCTGAAGCTTGAAGCAGCTTAGGGTAGTGAGACCACGTGGTACCCTAACACAACACAACACTAAGGGGTACCCAAAACACTGGCAAATACTACCCCAGGTCTACACCAATCTTACAATAACAGAGTAGGCACAATTAAATGCTGTACACAATACTTAACTTAGTAAACTAGACACAGAAAAAGATAAGGAAAAGTAGTAGAAAGGGGAGGAGGTTCTTTCCACCACGGCGCCAGCACAGAGAAGAACGACCGGCTCCAGTCTCCTTCCTCAGCCCACTCGCTGCCGGCAGACTACTCAACTAATCGTACAGCAGCCCTATATCCAAGTTTACTCAGATCTACTTTAATACTTTCTAATCATTTGTAAACATAGTTGATGCCTATTTTATTACTTAATAATCAACCCCAAGCTCAGTCTTTAAATGCTCTTTGAGAAACAAGAATCGTCTTACATCTGGCAGGGAAGATACAAACACAAACACCTCGCCATGCGTCTCACTAATATAACGTAGCTTATTTAGCTCAATTTGACCTCTGGTTTCCAATTGAGGAACCCAGGGTCGTAACACCGAGCTACACAGGGCAGGCAAGTGCCTGGGAACTACCGACTAGGGGGCGCCGGACTTCCGTGCTACATCGGGCAGACAAACGTCTGGAAACGGCAACCGAAAGCTGCACCTTCCTCCGGGGGAGGGACAGGACCCAGCTGAAGACGTGAGGGAACCCCCCACGTGCCCATCGCGCACGTACATGCCTGGCACAGGACCCGAGTGGGCCAAGCCCCCTACCCCTGGGGGGCCTCGCCATAGATCCACGTGGCTTAGCGCCCCAGAGAAGGCAAGATAAGCAGGCCAGGCTCGATGACACAAAGCGCGCCAGTCACGCCTGGCATGCCCTGGCTCCCTGGGGCACCCCCAAAACAAGGGAGGGGGGGGAGCCACAGCGAGCTGACCGCATGTGGGCGCCACCCCCGCCCGCGTCAAGACCCCGTCCACAAGCGTTGCGGGCCCACGGGCGCCCACCTCGGGCCGAATGGTCCAGGGGGCCCCAGCCAGGAGGTGCCAGGACCCCGAGGAACGACGGAATGGGCGACAGTGAAAGCGCTCCACAGGAAGTCATGCCTCGAGGGCGACGCTGACCAGGGCTTGCGCTAACAAAGGATCCCCAGGGCCGAGCCCTAGGGACAAGAGACCAATGGACCCAGCCACGTACCATCGCCCCGAAAGGCAACGCCCGGTCGCTCGCGTAGAACCCGACCGGGCACCCACAACTAGGGGCCCTTAGGGACACGCCTAGGGAAAACAAGCTACTGAAGCCCGGCCACGTGGGGCGACGCCACCAGGCAGGGCGACGCCACCAGGCAGGGCGACGCCACCAGACAGGGCGACGCCTGCCCACGGGCGTAAGGGCGAACCCGCTGCCCTCCAGGGCGCAGGCGAACCAGGGCCCCTAGGGATAGCCGAGGGCAAGCAAGTCACTGAGTGCCTGGCCACATGGGGCGACGCCACCGGCGGGGTGATGCCAGCCCGCGGGCGTAAGGGAGCCGGGCGCCCTCCAGAGTGCGCCAGGGCCCCTAGGGACAGCGCCTAGGGGCAGAGGACCACTGAAAGCCCGGCCACGTGGGCACCACCACCTGGGGCGACGCCAACCCACGGGCGTAAGGGAGCCGGGTGCTCTCCAGGGCGTGCCAGGGCCCCTAGGGACAACGTCTAGCGTCAACGTCAGAGGACCACTGAAAACCCGGCCACATGGGGCAACGCCACCGGTCACCGGCGGGTTGACGCCAGCCTGTGGGCGTAAGGGCACTGGGCGCCTTCCAGGGCGTGCCAGGGCCCCTAGGGACAACGTCTAGCATCAACGTCAGAGGACCACTGAAAACCCGGCCACATGGGGCAACGCCACCAGCGGGGTGACGCCAGCCCGCGGGCATAAGGGAGCCGGGTGCTCTCCAGGGCGCGCTGGACCTGTATGACTAGCGCCTTATAACGAGAAGCAAAAAAAGACCTGGAAGGAAGCTAGCTAGGGCGGTGCACACGGACCACTAGGGACACGTGGTGAGTGAGTGGGGGGAGGGGGGTGGGTGGGGGGAGGGTGCCCTAGGTGGGTACTCAGCCCCCCACTAAGTACCCACCTAGGGCACCCTCCCCCCACCCACCCCCCTCCCCCCACTCACCCCCCTTCTCCCCCTCACCCCTCTCCCCAGGACCTCCCTTCTCCCCCATCCCCCATGCCCTCCCTTCTCCCACATGCCTTCCCGTCTCTCCCACCCCCATGCCCTCCCTTCTCCCCCTCCCCCCTAAGCCCCCCACTCTCCCCCACCCCACCTAAGTCTTCCCCTCTCCCCCACTCCCCTAAACCCTCCCCTCTTCCTCACCCACCTCAGCCCTCCCTTTTCCCCCACGCCCCCCAAGCCCTCCACCCTTTTCTCTCCCCCCAAGCCCCCCCATCTCCCCTATCCCCCACAGCCTCTCCTCCCCCCATGCTTCCCCAACCCTCCCTCTCTTACCCACCCCCTGTACCCTCCCCCTCTTATCCACCCCCTGTACCCTCCCCCTCTTATCCACCCCCTGTACCCTCCCCCTCTTATCCACCCCCTGTACCCTCCCCCTCTCCCCCACCACCCCAAGCCCTCCCTCCTCCACCAATCCCCCCGTGCCAGGTCCCCCCAGCTCCCACTCACCCCAGATCCCAAAGGTCCCCCCCAGAAAAGAAGCAGAAGAGAGTCAGTTTCAGGGTGATGTACTCAAACATAGATGGGATCACAAGCAAGACAAGTGAACTAAGGGAAAGAGCACAAGAAGTTAACCCAGATGTAATCGGACTCACTGAAACAAAACTCTCTGGAATCATAACGAATGCCGTGTTTCCCCAGGAGTATACAGTAATAAGGAAAGAGAGGGAAGGTAGAGGAGGAGGCGGAGTGGCCCTACTCATGAGAAGGGAATGGAGTTTTAAGGAGATGGCCATCCCGGGCTGTGAGGAGTTCAGAGACTACATAGCAGGCACCATAACAATGGGAGGACCAAGAATAGTAGTAGCAGTAATATACAACCCTCCACCAAATGACAGGAGACCCAGTCAAGAGTATGAAAACAACAACAAGGCAGTTAACACTATAATTGAGAGGGCAGCCTCTGCTGCCTGTAGAAATAGATCCCACCTGCTCATCATGGGCGACTTCAATCACGGAAAGATTGACTGGGAGAACAAGGAACCGCATGGAGGCGAGGATACGTGGAGAGCCAAACTATTGGAGGTGGTGACAAGCAACTTTTTAACGCAGCATGTCGGAGAACCCACAAGGATGAGAGGCAATGACGAACCAGCGAGACTCGACCTAGTCTTCACTCTGAACGACTCCGACATAAGAGAAATCGGTTTTGAGGACCCAGTAGGAATGAGCGACCACAGTGTACTGGTGTTTGAGTACTTGATTGAAGAAGGGTTATTGAACTCGAGGAGGGATACCGAAACCAAAAGGTTAGCATACCGAAAGGGAAACTATGAGGGGATAAGAAAATTCCTAACAGATATAGCATGGGAAACAGAGCTCAGGGGAAAGACGGCCCAAGATATGATGGATTACATCACGCAGAAGTGCAAGGACGCAGCAAACAAGTTTGTCCCAGTCCAAAAGGAAAACAGAGAAATGAAGATGAGAAACCCATGGTTTAATCAAAGATGTAGGCTAGCTAAGCAGCAAAGTAAAAGGGCATGGAGAAACTATAGGAATAACAGGACACTGGAGAGCAGAGAAAGATACCAGAATGCCAGGAATGAATATGTCAGGATGAGAAGAGAGGCAGAAAGACAATACGAAAATGACATCGCAAGCAAGGCAAAGACTCAGCCTAAATTGTTGCATAGCCACATTAGGAGAAAAACAACAGTAAAGGAACAGGTTATGAGATTAAGGATAGGGGCGGAAGGATTCACTACAAATGACAAGGAAGTGTGTGAGGAATTGAATAAGAAATTCCAGGAGGTCTTCACCTTAGAACAAGGAGAAATTCCAGAGGTAAGTGAGGGAATAGCTAACCAGGAACCACTGGAAGAGTTTGAGATTACCAGTGGGGAAGTAAGGAAGTGTTTACTAGAGTTGGACGTGACGAAGGCTATAGGCCCAGATGGAATCTCCCCTTGGGTTCTAAAGGAAGGAGCAAGAGAACTGAGCCTACCACTCTCCATAGTGTATAACAAATCACTGGCAACAGGGGAACTGCCAGATATTTGGAAAGCAGCTAACGTAGTCCCGATATACAAGAAAGGGGATAGACAGGAGGCACTGAACTACAGGCCAGTGTCCCTAACCTGCATACCATGCAAGCTGATGGAGAAGATTGTGCGAAAAAAACTAGTGGAGCATCTGGAGCGAAGGAACTTTGTAACACAGCATCAACATGGGTTCAGGGATGGCAGGTCCTGCCTCACAGGGTTACTTGAATTCTACGACCAGGCAACAAAAATAAGGCAAGAAAGAGAAGGGTGGGCAGACTGCATATTTTTGGATTGTCAGAAAGCCTTTGATACAGTGCCACACAAGAGGCTAGTGCGAAAGTTGGAGATGCAGGCTGGAGTGAGAGGGAAGGTACTCCGGTGGATAGAGGAATACCTAAGCAACAGGAGACAACGAGTCTGTGTGAGGGGTGAAGTCTCAGATTGGCGAGACGTCACAAGTGGAGTCCCGCAGGGGTCAGTCCTCGGACCTATACTGTTTCTGGTATATGTAAATGATCTCCCAGAGGGTATAGATTCGTTCCTCTCAATGTTTGCCGACGATGCAAAAATTATGAGGAGGATTGAAACAGAGGATGATAGTAGGAGGCTACAAGATGACCTGGATAGACTGAGTGAATGGTCCAACAAATGGCTGTTGAAGTTCAACCCGAGTAAATGCAAAGTAATGAAACTAGGCAGTGGAAACAGGAGGCCAGGCACAGGATACAGAATAGGAGATGAAGTACTTAATGAAACAGACAGAGAGAAAGATCTAGGAGTTGATATCACACCAAACCTGTCTCCTGAAGCCCACATAAAGAGAATAACGTCTGCGGCATATGCGAGGCTGGCTAACATCAGAACGGCGTTCAGGAACCTGTGTAAGGAATCATTCAGAATCTTGTACACCACATATGTAAGACCAATCCTGGAGTATGCGGCCCCAGCATGGAGCCCGTACCTTGTCAAGCACAAGACGAAGCTGGAAAAAGTCCAAAGGTATGCTACTAGACTAGTCCCAGAACTAAGAGGCATGAGTTATGAGGAAAGGCTGCGGGAAATGCACCTCACGACACTGGAAGACAGAAGAGTAAGGGGAGACATGATCACAACCTACAAAATCCTCAGGGGAATCGACCGGGTAAACAAGGACGAACTTTTCAACACTGGTGGGACGCGAACAAGGGGACACAGGTGGAAGCTGAGTACCCAAATGAGCCACAGAGACGTTAGAAAGAACTTTTTCAGTGTCAGAGTAGTTAGCAAATGGAATGCATTAGGAAGTGATGTGGTGGAGGCTGACTCCATTCACAGTTTCAAATGTAGATATGATAGAGCCCAATAGGCTCAGGAATCTGTACACCAGTTGATTGACGGTTGAGAGGCGGGACCAAAGAGCCAGAGCTCAACCCCCGCAAGCACAATTAGGTGAGCACAATTAGGTGAGCACACGGCTCTGGGCACACGCCAAACACTGGGGACATCCCTTACTGGACATGGGGCCCCACGCACAGAGCGTGGAGGGAAAACACTGTACCTTAGGACAGTTGAGTTGGGCAGGCCGCCCCTGGCAGGGCACCACTGGTCCATTGGGACTTGAACACTGTTTAGGCCAACTAAACCCACGGTACCGTCGACTAGTCCACGTGTCGTTGAGGTGCGGTGCGGAGCGGAACGTTTCGTGTGCAGCGGTCCGTGGCGGGAACAGAGTGAGGGCAGGACCCCTCTTCCGTCGCTATTTATATGCCACCCAGTACTGCCCGCACTGAGCCTGCAGATCGTGCTGTGCAATTGTCTCTTCTTTCCTCATCAGAAACCCCTCCGCTTTTCTTTCGAAAAACAGTGGCTGCATTTCTAGACAATAAGCTATTAGGTTCTGCAGATTTTGATTTACCGTGTTACTAAGCTATATGCATACTATTATTTTACTATGGGTGTACATTTTAAGTTGATTTGATGTACTCAGAGTTAGACACGGCCATGTTATACATTTGTTAAGTCTTACTTATAGTCGCCTCATTTACATGATCTGCAGAAATTATTTTACTTGTACTACTACTACGTAATAAGTAAGCCCCCATACTGTTGGTGTCTTTTTTTCCCTGGTCAGAAAATGGCCACTGCTTTTCAAAAGAAAAGCGGAGGGGTTTCTGATGGGGAAAGAAGACACAATCCCAGCAAACATTTTCATGTTTTTAAAACATCCTAAAAACGACATTTCATTGTTTTCAGCACGTTTATAATTACGTTTAGAAAAGGTTTTTTGAGAACTTTTATATACAACCTTAGAACGTAAATAATTAACATTTCTAAAAACTTTTTTATAATCTTTTAATTACCTACATTAAAACGTTTAGGGTAAATTAGGGTATAATAATTTTTTAATTCATATCTGAAATAGAAAGGGAGAGAAAGAAAGAAGACATATCTGAGAAAGAAATGGACATCCTATATATGTGCAAATTACAAATAAATAGGGTACAAAAAGAGAATTAAAATATTATATTTATTTAATTAAGAATGAGTAATACAACAAAATATATGTAATAGCTCGAAATATATAGACTATATCTATAACAGAATATAAAAGTAAAAATTTAAAAATCTATAAAAATCTATATATGCAATATGTGAACACAATAGATTTTGTGATCAAGCAGCCTGTGATTCATGTCATGCTGAGATCAGTCTGACGTTACAAGCAGTTATTGTTACTTAAAACTAAAACAAGTAAAATTTTCCGAGTATACATATAACACTATAGTTTTTCTATGACTAATAATAAAAATCTATTAATCAAAAGTTTAGGACTAATTAACTAAAAATAAAAATCTACAAGTGAATGTAAACACAGTCAAGTATAATATTCATGTAGAAAGAGAAAGAAAAAGAGAGAGAGAAGGAAAGAAAGGGAGAAAGAGAGAGAGAAAGAAAAGAAAAAAGTCATGTATAATATTCATATTAGCACCATGCAATATAACTTAGATTAAGTAAAAATCTCAGACATTTTTAAATCAAATGAAATATGAGAGCCAGAGAGAGAGAGCGAGAGCCAGAGAGAGAGCGTGAGCCAGAGCCAGAGAGAGAGAGAGAGCCAGAGCCAGAGAGAGAGAGAGCCAGAGAGAAAGAGAGAGCCAGAGAGAAAGAGAGAGCCAGAGAGAAAGAGAGAGCCAGAGAGAGCCAGAGAGAGAGTGAGTCAGAGCTAGAGAGAGAGTCAGAGCCAGAGAGAGCGAGCCAGAGAGAGAGAGAGAGCCAGAGAGAGAGAGCCAGAGAGCGAGAGCCAGAGAGAGCGAGAGCCAGAGAGAGCGAGAGCCAGAGAGAGCGAGAGAGCCAGAGAAAGAGAGAAAGAGAGGGGGAAAGAGAGGGGGAGAGAGAGGGCCAGAGCCAGAGAGAGAGAGCCAGAGAGAAAGAGAGAGCCAGAGAGAGAGAGAGCCAGAGAGAGAGAGAGCCAGAGAGAGAGAGAGAGCCAGAGCCAGAGCCAGAGAGAGAGAGAGCCAGAGCCAGAGAGAGAGAGAGAGAGAGCCAGAGAGAGAGAGAGAGCCAGAGCCAGAGAGAGAGAGAGAGAGCCAGAGAGAGAGAGCGTGAGCCAGAGCCAGAGAGTGAGTCAGAGCTAGAGAGAGAGTCAGAGCCAGAGAGAGAGAGCCAGAGAGAGAGAGAGCCAGAGAGAGAGAGCCAGAGAGAGAGAGCCAGAGAGCGAGAGCCAGAGAGAGCGAGAGCCAGAGAGAGCGAGAGCCAGAGAGAGCGAGAGAGCCAGAGAAAGAGAGAAAGAGAGGGGGAAAGAGAGGGGGAGAGAGAGGGCCAGAGCCAGAGAGAGAGAGCCAGAGAGAAAGAGAGAGCCAGAGAGAGAGAGAGAGCCAGAGAGAGAGAGAGAGCCAGAGAGAGAGAGAGAGCCAGAGCCAGAGAGAGAGCCAGAGCCAGAGAGAGAGAGAGCCAGAGCCAGAGAGAGAGAGAGAGAGAGCCAGAGAGAGAGAGAGAGCCAGAGCCAGAGAGAGAGCCAGAGCCAGAGAGAGAGAGAGAGAGCCAGAGAGAGAGAGCGTGAGCCAGAGCCAGAGAGTGAGTCAGAGCTAGAGAGAGAGTCAGAGCCAGAGAGAGAGAGCCAGAGAGAGAGAGAGCCAGAGAGAGAGAGAGCCAGAGAGAGAGAGCAAGAGAGCCAGAGAGAGAGCAAGAAAGAGAAAGAAAGAAAGAGAGAGAGAGAGAGAGAGAGAAAGAGAGAGAGAGAGCAAGAGAGAGAGAGAGAGAGAGAGAGAGAGAGAGCCAGAGCCAGAGCCATTAATTCAGCTAGGATTTACCATTATGTCTTTCGGGCCTCATGGTCGGGCTTCATTAAGTGTTTGTGGTTTAATCACTTCATATTTACTCTTTGTGTCCTGCCTGTTATACATTGTGTTATATAATAATAATAATAATAATTTTTATTTAGGTAAGGTACATACATAAAGAGATTTTACAAAGTTTGTTGGCTTTATAGATAGAGCTAGTACATACAATGCCTAAAGCCACTATTACGCAAAGCGTTTCGGGCAGGAAAAACATTAATGACTAAAGCTTAAAACTAATGGGTAAAAAGAATAAGATGTGTTGAGTACAAATGTATGTACCTTACCTAAATAAAATTGTATTGTATTGTATTGTATTGTAAATAAAAATAGAGGTAAAAGAGGGGTATAAAATATAATTATGTTATACATTTGTACACTTGCCTTACTTCTAGTTCTAGACAATAAGCTATTAAGTTTCTGCAGATTTTGATTTACTGTGTTACTAGGCTATAAGCATACTATTATTTTCAAACGGGTGTACATTTTAAGTTGATTTGATGTACTCAGAGTTAGATACGGCCATGTTATACATTTGTTAAGTCTTACATAGTCGCCTCATTTACATGATCTGCAGAAATTATTTTACATGTACTTGTAATGTAATCCAGCCCATCAACCGTGAAGAGCTCAGTCCCCCAGGGTACTGTGCTTGCTCCAGTACTTTTTCTCATCCTCATATCGGTCATAGACAATATGTCCGACCCGGGCCGCGGGGACGCTAAGCTTCGGAAGCACCTCAAGGTAACCTCAAGATAGGTAAGGTACTTCTACTACGTAATAAATAAGCCCCCATATTGTTGTGTCTTTTTTTTTCCCTGATCAGAAAACAATGTTCACAACAGAACAATGTATAATCATTTCATGGTATACAACACATTGAGAAGGATTGAAGGTTAGATTCGTAAATTTAGTTTTTAATACACTTACACATTTATTGGGTCTTTCCTTCACCTTCATTCAAGCACAAGGGTATTACAGTAATTTTTTTCCTTATTATTTGTTATTAATATTACTATTTTTTTATTTTTATTATTATTAGTATTATTATTAACAGGAGGAGTTGGGGGGGGGGGGAGGGGGGAATGGTTCACATGTCCACATTCCAATGCCCCCCTTCCCAGGGCGGTGGGTGTGGGGGGTGTACAATAAACCAAGCACCTCTGGCGGCAGCTTGTCGAAGGCAGAAGTGTAGCCTAGGCCATCTGTCATGATTATTAGTGATGGCTCTTATTTTGATTATGGGTCCGTAATCCAGTTAAGCCTTTATTCTTAATTTATATTACAATGCTGGTAAAATACACCATCTTAAGTAAAATGTCCATCATACACTCACTAAAAACCAAAGCTGGGAACATCAGTGAAATCCCATTCATTGTATACAAGAGCGCCTCCCATGCCCCTTGCGCCACCTATAGCTCTGCTGTTCAACAAATCCCTTGAGTGTCATACCTTCCCTGATATCCTTAAAAAAAGCAAAAGTAACGCCAGTTTATAAAGGAGGCAATCCAGAGGATATAAACAATTATAGACCAATATCAAACCTACCCATTCTATCAAAAATATTTGAAAAAATTATCTACAAACAGCTCTACTCCTACCTCGTAAAATTCGACATACTCAGCCCGTGCCAGTTTGGCTTCCGGTCCCAAAAGAGCTCCAATGATGCAATCATTAGTCTACTTGATGTAATATACTCAGCCCATGACAAAAATGAGTTTCCGATTGGACTCTTCATTGACCTAAGAAAAACCTTTGATACTGTTGATCACAACTACCTCTTACTTAAACTCCAGCATTATGGAATCCGAGACCTTGCCCTGGACTATATCTGATCCTATCTTAGTCACAGACACCAATGTGTAGCCATCAATGATACAACCTCTTCCCACTTTACCAATAACCATTGGAGTGCCACAGGGCAGCATCTTGGGACCTCTTCTGTTTTTTATATATATCAATGATCTGCCTAATGTCTCTAATATTCTTAAATCTATATTGTTTGCTGATGATACTACCCTCATTTATTCAGACCCCAACCCACATACACTAAATAATGTTGTGAATATTGAATTAAAAAAAGTTCACTTATGGATGACTACTAACAAACACTAAACATAGAAAAGACCTATTACATCTTATTTGGAAGCAAATCATCGAATGCAATTCAGCTACAGATAGACAACATTAACATCAGTAATAAAAATGATGGAAAGTTTCTTGGCCTCTTCCTAGACAAGAGACTCAACTTCAGCACCTACATTCAACATATAACTAAGAAAGTCTCTAAAACAGTTGGTATACTGCCCAAAATCAGATATTATGCTCCTAACTCTGCTCTCCTCTCACTATATTATGCACTAATCAATCCCTATCTTAATTATGGTATCTGTGCATGGGTGTCAACCACTGCAAACCACCTCAAGCCCATCATCACCCAGCAAAAATCTGCTATCAGAATAATAACAAACTCTGCTTTCAGACAACACTCAGCTTTTTGTTTAAATCCCTTAACATGCTAAATATTAACTCCCTCCACAAATTCTCTTATGTCAACTACATTTACAAAACCCTGTTCTTAAATGCAAACCATGCTCTGAAACTCTCCCTGGACAGATGTAACAGGACCCATTATCACCACACCAGAAATAAAAATCTCTGATATCCCCAGAGTCAAACTTAATCTGTGTAAACACTTTATGCAAATAAAGAGACCTAGTCTATGGAACTCACTACCTAGCGAATTGAAAAGCTGTCAAACTTTTGCCTCATTCAAAAACAAAACCAAAAAGTACCTAATTTCATCTTCATAGTTTCCTACACTGAGCTTTAAATTTGCTCTGTATCTAGTGTTACCCAATCTCCCAATCTTTATGTACCTAATCCAAACAACTTTATCATTGTGTTCATTGCTGTCTTCTTTTATGTGCTAGCTATGCTGTATTGTGTCTATTAATTTTTGTTAAACCACTATTCAAGCTGTCAATGCAATCAATCTGATCGAGCTACCTATGTGCTTTGTAGCTATGTGCTACAAATTTCTCTCATCTTCCATTTTTTTTTCTTGCTATGTACCTGTTATCATTTTTATAAATTTTGCTAGTATTTACCTACTTAAATTTTTCTTAGATTAACCCTTTAACTGCGCAACGCACCTGCAGGCCCACGTCTGGGGTGCGCTACGCGCCTCCGGGTATTTGTCTTTTTCATGTTCCATTCAAAACTCCCGTGGCTACATGGGGTTCTCATCAGTTTCCTCTGGGCTCTTGTAAACAGACGCCTTCTTTGAAAAAAAATTGTGGTCCACATTCCCGAGTGTAAGAGCCTCAGTAGTGAGTGAGCAGCTAAGGCTGGCACTCGCAGGGATATGAGCGCACAGCACTGTTGTTCAGCTTGTGACCATAGCATCGCCTAATAATGTCAAAATATGTATATAACCTGTATTATTTAGCCATGATAGTATTATAGAAGCGCCTGAGTGTGATAATGACTGGTTACAATGTTCAAATATCAGTGATTCAATGCTGTTCACGATGTTCACAGCGCTAGCCACAGCACCACAGTATTATTTCGTCCATCTAGGAATCCTCAAACGACTTCTTATGTTCCTTTTCAAAATAAATTTGTGGTCAATTATTCATTTACAAGAATTAGTGACCAGGATTGTGGTTATAATTAGCGTTGTGGCTAGTATTATGGAAGGAGGAATTTTGGTGAAGGAGGGAGGAAGGGAGAGAATTGAGGTAGCCTCACTGTGTGGCAGCCACTCTTGTTTTCCTCACCGTACTAGCTTCGTGGTTCGCTATGGGGAACACATAGGTAAATGGGTATATACAGTGTGTGTGTGTGTATATAGTGTAATAACAGCAACAAGAGTATGTTGAGAGGAGCTATTTTGGTGAGGGGTGGTAACGTCGTAATCGTAGCGTCGTCTGCTGTCTGCTGTGTAATTTCTCATGCAGTGTATGGTGGCCACTGTACTGTTTGGACACAATACCGGCTTACTTGCATAGTTCTGGTAAATAATACATGTAGATAGGTATATATAATATGTGTAAATAATGTAATAAAAACAATAACAGGAGGAGCAATGTTGGCGAGTAAGTTGTTGGAGTGAGGAAGAGCTGGCTGGGTGTGGCTGCTCACACTCGCGGTGTTCTGAATGAGTTGATGGTGAATGTATATAGTGTGTGTGAGAGTGTATAGTGTGTACATATATTGTAAATATACATAAATGAACATGAAACATTGGTGTGAATAACTGTATGATGGGAGGAGCAATGTTGGCGAATACAATGTTGGAGAAGTTACAGTTACGCTCGAACGCTCATCCGCTCCTGACGACCCTGCTCCCCCTCCAACTTTATCAGCTGCTCCTTGAGCCCACAACATCCCTAACATGATGTAACAACCCCAGAAGGCAGCTGAGTACCCAGTGACCTAAATGTGACCGAAATATTCGACAAAACCTAACCTACTACCTCATCTCGACCTCATTAGTGTTGCTCCCTGGAGGAAGCTAACCTGACGTTTGCTGCTGCCATATCAACAAGTCTACCCCATCTGCTGCATACATCTCTGCTGCTACCATGCTAAACAATTCTAAGCTCGGCAAGGCCGTAAAGAATGATAGCACACCTATCAGGATGAACCTAACCAGCCAAGCTAGCAACAGGAATAATGCGGCTGTCTCCCCCTTAGGGGCTACCGGGGGGAGTACCGACCCTCCCTGCGTCAACAATAACAAACCTTCCCAGCTGATTGAAGCGTCGTCACTGACTCGAGCCTTACAACAGTTATGTAACCATATGGAGCAACTTAAACGAGCTGCCTCCCCATGTACTGACTTTAAGCGTCCCGCTGATAATCCATGGCTCAGATTATTGACTCAAATACATGATGACCAAAAGTCTATAATCCGAGAGCAGTCGGACCTGATAATGAAGCTTCAGAGTGATGCTTTGGCAATGCACAAGGCTAACCAAGATCTGTCTGCCAGAGTCGGCCACCTCGAACATGAATTAAGCTCTCTTCAGATCTCGGTTACTAACTTTAAACCAGCAGAAACCTCTAAGAAGCAAGAAGAGATGTTACAAAAGTTAGAGAACCACTTTAACTCCCTACAACAGCAACACACTGCAACCCAAGACGAATCAGACCAACTTAAGCTCCTTGATTCTGTCATCATCTCATCACAGGATTTTCCCCATGAAACTGACAGAGAAGACTGTACTGCCATCGTGATCCAGGAATTGCGTACTAAGTTGAATTATTCAATCGAAGCAAGAGACATTAAGTCAGCTTATAGAGTGGGTACCAAATCATCTGGTGCAAACAACAGAAGGATACGCGTGAAGTTAGATAGCTGCTCCCGCAAGTCAGACCTTATCACTGCTGCAGTCGCTAGGAAATCCAAGGTTTATATGAACGAATGTCTTACCAGATTCAGACAAAATCTCTTATTTAAACTACGTGGAATTCGCAATAGATCCACTGCTATTAAACATGGTTTTGTGCGCGATGGTAAAATAATAGCTAGGAAGACTGACTCTGGAAAAACTTATGTCATAACCACTGAAGCACACCTCACTTCTTTCCTGGATGACTGTGGGATATCAGCTGAATAACCAGAACATAATTTGTAGTCTCACATACAACCAAAGTGTACTTAAGCTCTGCATTTCCTTTCCAAAGGTGTTCATTTTTATTTTTATTTTTATTTTTACTTTATTTTTTGTTTGTCATCTTTGCCTGTTTTATACTCTTAATTATTTGTTCTTAGTTAATCCCCTTGTCACTAAACCTAGGGCTTTTTATTACCCTGTTAATTAACCATTACTAAGCTAATTATCTTCAAGATCATTTTTTTTATGATTATTATTTTTCTTATTATTTTTTATTTTACATTTATATTGTCAGTCTCTACTGATTTTTTGTGTTTTATTTTATGTAACTTCTGTGTCCTCCCTGGCTATCTATTGGATCTTTATTTTACTTCTAAATTGTTACTATTTTATTGTATCTGCTCTTATTCTTGTGTTTTGCTTTATCGTGTATCTTGTATCGTGATCCCTCTGCATCTCTATGCACACTGATATTGATCCTGATCAAAATCTTCTGTCTCATATCTATACCAACCAGCACATTGATCATCATTATTGCAAGTATTTCACAGCACACCAGGCTAAAAACAAACTCCAAAATAGCACCTTTCTATCAGTTTATAACCAAAATGTTAGATCACTTGGTAAACATTTTGACGATTTAAATGCACTACTCACAGCACTAGGTACTAACCTATCGTTCATTATTTTAACAGAAACTTGGCTAAATAAAGACTATACCCAACTCTACAACTTAGCTGGTTATAAAGCCATTCATAACTGTAGGCCTAATAAAAAAGGTGGTGGCACAGCTATATATTACCGAGATACATTTATCTGCAACAGTGTTATTAGTGACAGAGATGACTACTGTGAATATACTTTTGCTCAGTTTACAATTAAATCCCTTAAATCCTCTTTGACTATTGGAGCCATCTATAGATTTCCTAATACTAACATAGCTTCATTCTCAGACAACCTAAGGAATCTTATTATAAACAACAATCTCAACAAAAACCACATCATTCTGGGAGGAGACTTTAATATTGACCTGGGTCAACAAAATTGCTCTCAAGTTGACTATTTCCTTAACAGCATGAACTCCTGTATGCTAATCCCCACTATCACCAAACCTACCCGAGTCACTCAAACATCAGCCACTACCTTGGACCACATATGGACAAACATAACAGCTCCCCTTGTATCTGGTATAATCTACGACAGAACAACTGACCACTATCCTACCTTTCTCATAGCGAACATGGACATAACACCACCAAAAAGCAAGAAACTTTCATTTAGGCTACACAGTGAATCAGCTTTAGACAATCTTACAGAGGCACTTCACAATATTAACTGGGATTCTGAATTCAATAATACCCATGATATAAATTCATTAGCTAACCTCTTCCTCTCCAAAACTCTAAGCCTCTACAACCTTCATTGTCCCCTTCTTACAAAGCAAGTAACTGACAAAAGATTAAACAATCCATGGCTCACAAGTGGCATTCTCAACTCAATCAACAAGAAACATGAATATGAAAAGAAAGTTAGGATTGGCCTAGTTTCAAAGGAAGTAGCTAAAAGGTACTCATCAATGCTTACCAGTATCATAAGAAAGGCAAAACTTGCATATTATGTGAATAGATTCAATGAAGCAAAAGGCAACATGAAAAACACTTGGAAAACTATCTCTAGTATCCTAGGAACTAAACAACACTCACATAACCAAATAAAACTCTACAAGGATGGGGATATACCGTCAACTGATTTAGAAATGGCAAATGAATTTAATAGTTTCTTTTCATCGGTTGGTGCTAATCTTGCCAGTAAAATCCCACAGACTCAGACACATATTAACACATATCTCTCAGGCAGCTATCCAAACTCTCTTCTCCTTTCACCAATCAGCCCGGCAGATGTTGTGTCCATCATACACTCTCTAAAAACCAAGGCAGGGAACACCAGTGAAATTCCGTCCATTGTGTACAAGAGAGCCTCCCATGCCCTTGCCCCACCCATAGCACTACTGTTCAACAAATCTATAGAGTGTCACACCTTCCCTGATATCCTCAAAAAAGCAAGAGTAACGCCAGTCCATAAAGGAGGCAATCCGGCGGACATAAACAATTATAGACCAATATCAAATCTATCCCATTCTATCAAAAATATTTGAAAAAATTATTTACAAACAGCTCTATTCCTACCTCGTAAAATTCGACATACTCAGCCCCTGCCAGTTTGGCTTCCGGTCCCAAAAGAGTACCAATGATGCAATCATTAGTCTCCTTGACATTATCTACTCAGCCCTTGACAAAAATGAGTTTCCGATTGGACTCTTCATTGACCTAAGAAAAGCCTTTGATACTGTTAATCACAACTACCTCTTACTTAAACTCCAGCATTATGGAATCCGAGGCCTTGCCCTTGACTACATCCGATCCTATCTTAGTGACAGACACCAATATGTAACCATCAATGATACAACTTCTTCCACTCTACCAATTACCGTTGGAGTGCCACAGGGCAGCATCTTAGGACCTCTTCTATTTCTTATATATATAAACGATCTGCCTAATGTCTCTAATATTCTCAAACCTATATTGTTTGCTGACGATACTACCCTTATCTACTCAAACCTCAACCCACATACACTAAATAATGTTGTGAATAATGAATTAAAAAAAGTCCACTTATGGATGTCAACGAACAAACTAACATTAAACATCGAAAAGACTTACTACATCTTATTTGGAAGCAAATCATCAAATGCAATTCAGCTACAGATAGACAACATTAACATCAGTAATAAAAATGATGGCAAGTTTCTTGGCCTATTCCTAGACAAGAGACTCAACTTCAGCACCCACATTCAACACATAACTAAGAAAGTCTCTAAGACAGTTGGTATACTCTCCAAAATCAGATATTATGTTCCTAACTCTGCTCTCCTCTCACTATATTATGCACTAATCTACCCCTATCTTAATTATGGTATCTGTGCATGGGGGTCTACCACTGCAAACCACCTTAAGCCCATCATCACACAGCAAAAATCTGCTATCAGAATAATAACTAACTCTGCTTTCAGACAACACTCAGCTCCCTTGTTTAAATCTCTAAACTTGCTAAATATTAACTCCCTCCACACATTCTCTTGTGTCAACTACATTTACAAAACCCTGTTCTTAAATGCAAACCATGCTCTGAAACTCTCCCTGGACAGATGTAATAGGACCCATTATCACCACACCAGAAATAAATATCTCTTTGATATCCCCAGGGTCAAACTTAATCTGTGTAAACACTCTATGCAAATTAAGGGACCTAGTCTATGGAACTCACTCCCTAGTGAATTGAAAAACTGTAAAACTTTTGCCTTATTTAAAAGCAAAACCAAAAAGTACCTAACGTCATCTATTTAGTTTCCTACACTGAGCTTTAAATTTGCTCTGTACCTAGTATTACCCAATCTCCTAATTTTTATGTAATATCAAACAACCTTATCATTGTGTTCATTGCTGTCTTCTTTTATGTGCTAGCCATATGCTGTATTGTGACTACCAATTTTTGTCAACTACCATTCAAGCTGTCATTGCAATCAATCTTATATTGTTTACTGCTGTATTGTGCCTACCAATTTGTTGTCAACTACCATTTTAAGCTGTCATTGCAATCAATCATAGCTACCTATGTGCTTTAATATACTGTACCTATAATTTTCTCTCATCTTTTTTTTCATTCCATGTAATCTGTTATCATTTTTTTGTCTATAAATTTTGCAAGTATTTACCTCCTTAAAATTTTCTTAGATTAAGGACCTGCCCGAAACTCTGCGCGTGCTAGTGGCTTTACAAGACTGTAATTACCATATTTGTATCCTCACATTCCTTATGTACATTCTTGTATATGCATAAATAAATAAATAATAAATAAAGTGAGGGACGGCTGGCTGGGTGTGGCTGCTCACACTTGCGGTGTTCTGAGTGTGTTGATGGTGAATGTATATAGTGTGTGTAACAGTGTATAGTGTGTAAATAGCTTGTATATACAGTATACATAAATTAGCATGATACATGGTAAATATGTGCAACATATGTGTACACAAGTGTCATGCACGTAACACAGTGTCTTCAGACAGTATGGATGTTTTGCTGCCATAATATAGTGCACATGTTCATTATACATAGGATTAGTACGTAGAAACAAATAAAATGTATTTGGAACTGTGCGCAAAAAATGAACATAAATATGTTCGCAACAACTTGCGCGCCCCGCCCCAGGCGCCCTACTGGCCCCGGGAGCATATGTCACAGGCGAACGGGGAATGATGACGTCACGCGCCAACTTACGGACCCCATAGCAGCCAAAGTAATTACAATTTCGTAATTTTTTTGACATTCCCATACTGAGGGAAGGGTTTTTGATACTTTAAAAAACAAATGAATTTTTCCAGAGAATTTATTTCCTGCACACTGGGGGGGGGGGTGGTGTCATAGTTGGAGGCGGCGCAGTTAAGCGGTTAATTAAGGACCTGCCCGAAACACTGCGTGTACTGGTGGCTTTACACGAATGTAATTACTATGCTACATATCCTCACTAATCCCAATGTACCTTCTTGTATACATATAAATAAATAAATAAATAAATAAATAAATTGTGACTCATTGCCTGCAATCCCCACACAAGGTACCATAGATACCATGTGTGGATTGTCATTCAGTTTTAGCAATGAGTAAGGCCAAGAGTGAGATACAAGCGGGCTTGTTAGGTTTGTAGCGAGTTAATCTTATACTCGCTCCATTATCCCATTATCTTAATAGCATAACTAATTACAGAAGCTACAATCCTTTCCCCAATTACATGTAATACTCTTCTCACCTTGTTGGAGGAAGCTGAGGTGTAATCACCATATAAGCAATGATTTGATGAATAGAAGACAGTTCAATTTCCACAGTCAACAATGTAGCACTCGGCGTGTACAGTCCTAATCAACCCAAGACGCTACAGCTTTAACACAGAGCAGACAGCAGACTACGACCGCATCAAGCCGCCACGCCCTCGCTCCCCGAGTTCAGACGCTCACAATTCTCATTCGAGCCGCCACGCTCTCCCACATAGAGCTCCACAACTCCGGCCTCACTCAGCTCTCTGCTCTGCTCCAGGCTTCGTCTCAACGTCTGCGACACTGCTGTATCCAGGACTACTAAATAAATATGAAACTCACTAAACACTGTGTATTATTATAGACTGTGGGTTGGTTGGTGTTGTCGTCGTTGATCCTTCTCTATGGACAACCCAACCCACAACTCGGCACAGTGCTTATACTAGGAGATCACCCTTGGCGCTTCTGGCTCTTGGAGAGGGGCTCAACGTCACACGTTTAGGGGATGCGGCTCCAACACTTAGCCTCGTTGTCACGTGCACACACCCACTCGAGCCGCTGTGACTCCCCACTCTCTCCTTATGAGATATGATCTCCTCAATCCCCTATGACTTACTAGTATTACCTCCTACCCTGTCCACAGCAGTGGTTCTTGGTTCTTTCTCTCTCTCTCTCCTTCTTTACTACCTCCTGGGAAGCCTCACTAGGACAAGGGCAAACACCAGCAAATTGTGACACATTTACTGGACAAAGCACATACACGATACATACACACATATAATAATAATGAATCCTATACTCTATAATATCACAATCAGGTTGCACTCCAATACCATCAGAACTCTATTATCAGCTTATCAAGTGGTATCCTATCTCCTGGTTCACCACCTGATACTATTAACCTCCTCAAGTTGATCAAGCCTACATACACTGTTGCACTATCAGCAAGATGTTGTATATATAGAAAACCAGCATTTGAATGCAATAACATATATCAGTATAAATGTTCATTGATACACAACAATGATTAATCGATCACTGTCAGTCCTCGAGCACATACATCTGTAGGTAATCAAGCCTACGACTGCAACTCTAAGCTTCAGAATAAATCACTCCTTGACATAAGAATGCAAACAGTCACTCACCTCTCACTGCGTCTTGCACGCTAATGACAACCAAACACTATCAACTCCCTATAAGTAATCCACCAGAACTTCCCCTTCCACCTCTGGAAGTTCACTACCCTAATATCCTTAGGTTCTTCTGGGCTTCACTACCAGGATCCTCTGCAGCTCCTCCAGGCTGCTATCATGAAGTTTCCTTGAGCAACTACGGTGCTTCACCCTTCTGCTAGGGTCCTCCACAGCTCTCTTGGCTGCTACACCATGAAGTTTCCCCGAGCAACTATGGTGCTTCTCCACCTCTACAGAAGCACGTGACACTCCTCTTCACTGCTGCTTCTCCTCACAGCTCGAGGTCCTCTGCTCCACTACCTTGGAGTCTCATCAGCTACTTCATCTGCTGGCTTCGAAGTTCTCAGCAACTTCTTCCCCAAAGACAAACCTGCAACCCATCGACACTCCAATAAAATGTTCCCCTTTAACACATAAACAAAAATAACCACACAATATGCTTGCCTCAAACCTCTATCTGTCCTCTACATACAGCGAGAGTGGACTCCCCCGCTTTGGGCGGGTCCATACTCCACCTCGCCTGGCGGCGGTCCTCACTCGCTGGGAGGGTCTTCCTCCATCAGGAGCCAGGCTCCCTCAGTCGTCCGCCAGCGCTCAGAGGGGGCGGATGTCCCTCCGTGTTCCTCCCTCTCCACTCTCTTATTTCAGGCTTTCTGCCTTATTAAAACATGTCTAACTTATAAAATAAACATCGCTACTGTCGCTGGGCACACGACCAACTACAAGCAATCACTATGAACTGGCATATATCGTGCTTACCACAGGTCGTCTGGTCAAGGGCGCTTCTTCCTCTGACGAGGCTTGGTCAGGGCGCTCCACGGCCCACAATAATGCCTTCGGGCGGCTTAATATTCACTAATTATCGCCCACGACTTGAGACCACACATCCCCAGATCGATTCCACAGCTGGTACGTCTGCACACTTCTCTTCTCTTCGAGATATATCACTAGGGGTTCCCTTCTGACGGGAGCTCAACGGAGCGCGGCTTCCCCCTGCGATGTCTGGCACTCAAGTGAGGTCAAGGTCCTCCGGAAGCGAGCCTCACGCCTCCAGCAAAATGTCCACATCTCCTCGCCAGTCATTTCTCTGTTTTCTTCTTCATTGCCCATAATCTCAAACTGTTATACATATCTAAGCAACTATTTTTACATATGGGTTATCACCTCTATATTCCTTAGACCTCCTGGTTAGGTCAGGCTTGATAGAATAATTCTCAAAGGGGAGACTCGTTTTTCGGCTACCTGGGATCATAACACGCTAATGCACGTCTTGCACGTGCATTAATCAACCCAACAACGTAACATAAACGTACGTTACAGGTTGGAGGTTGTAACACACAAGCTGCAGCTCCTGTCTCTCTGAGGAAATGGTAGTCAGATATGTGGTCAGAGATGTACAATTCAGACTTTGACAGGAATAGATTGCTGGCCTTGAAGTCTTTACTATGGTTTCCTGACCATGAACATGGTGGGCATCAGCTACAGGCCTGGAAACCTAACATTCAGTAGTAGTTTCTGCCCGAAATGCTGTGTTAGTTGCTTTGCAAGAATGTAAAAACACCAATGTTATGTATTCTCACAAACTTATTGTACCTTCTTGTGTCAATGAATAAATAAAAAACCAGCGTTGAATTTAATGAAACGCCATTTTCTGGGTGAGACTCGGAGGCTCCCCAGAGCTACTAGACTGATATATTAATGTCAGACTTTGGCATCAGTCATGTGTATGGAGTTCTGAGGCCTACCGGGGACCACGAGCCAGAACCGGGTCCCCTCAGAGAGGCATGGGGAGCAATGGCCTATATAGAAACCCCCGTGTGGTTGGAAGCATTCTAAACTCACTCCCTACTGAATTGAAAAGCTGTCCAACTTTTACATCATTCAAAATCAATACTAAAAAGTACCTAATTTCATCTTCATAGTTTTTCACTTTTTGCCTTAAAATTGCACTGTATCTATTGCTACCCAATCTCCCAACCTTTATGTTCCCAATTCGAACATCTTTACCATTGAGATCATTGCTGTTTTCTTATATGTGCTGCCATTCTATTGTATGGTGTTTATCAATCTTGTTTATCTGTATCTTTTGCTACCCAGTCTCCCAATCTTTATGTACCCATTCTGAACATCTTTACCATTGTGATCATTGCTGTCTTATATGTGCTGTCAATCTGCTGTATGGTGTCTATTAATCTTGCTTAAATTACTAATCAAGCTGTCAATGTAATCAATCAGAGCTTTAATATAACAATGTGCTTTAATATACTTACTTATCTCTCTCATCTCATTTTTCTCTTGTAATGTATCTTTCATTTATCAATTCTGATTGAAATTACCTACTTAAAATTATCTGCTAGATTAAAGACCTGCCCGAAACGCTGCGCGTACTAGTGGCTTTACAAGAATGTAAATGGAGTCAGAGGACACTCCCTGCAATACCTCAAATCTTTTCTTACTGACAGGCTCCAGTATGTTTCTGTGAATAATACAATTTCTCCCACCCTACCCATCAACATTGGTGTTCCTCAGGGCAGCATACTTGGCCCTCTCCTCTTTCTCATCTACATTAATGACCTTCCAAATGCCTCCCAACACCTCAAACCAATTCTATTTGCTGACGACACAATCTTCATTTACTCCAGTCCTGACCCCACTTGCTTTAAATGCCACAGTAAATGCTGAGCTAGAGAAAGTCCATCTTTGGCTAACCGCCAACAAACTCACCCTTAACATTGACAAAACGTTTTATATTCTGTTTGGCAATAAATCCTCTAATCAGATAAATCTCAAAATAAACAATACCCAAATTTGTAACAAATTAGATGGCAAATTCCTTGGCGTTCTCATCGACCACAAGCTGAATTTCCAGGGTCACATTCTAAATATATCAAAAAAAGTTTCAAAAACTGTTGGCATTCTTTCTAAGATCAGATATTATGTACCCTTGCCCTGCCCTGGTTACTCTCTATTACTCCCTCATCTATCCATACCTCAACTATGGTATTTGTGCTTGGGGTTCTACTACCCAAAATCATTTACGTCCTCTTATTACCCAACACAACTGCTGCTATTAGGATAATATCCAACTCTGGCCCCAGACATCACTCGGTACCCTTACTCAAATCTCTGAATATGTTAGATATTAAGTCACTGCACATTCTCTCTTGTGTATTATACATATATAAAACGCTGAACTGTAATGCCAATCCTGACCTCAAAAGCTTCATTGAAGGTTGTAACAGAACCCATGAGCACCACACCAGAAATAAATACAGTTTTGATATTCCTAGAGTACGACTTAATCAAACTAGAAATGCTCTACAAATCAAGGGACCCAGAATGTGGAATGACCTACCCAACCATGTTAAAGACTGCACTTCTCTCAACCAGTTTAAGAAAAAAACTAAACACTACCTAATAAATTCCCTGTAACCTACCTCACTCCTCTATTGTCAACCCATGTCTGTAAATTTTTTTTTTTTGTTTAATCACCACTGTTTGTTAACCTATTGTATTTGTGCTGCTTTTTCAGTCATGTTCCCCCTTTTTTTTATCTTTATTTGTATTTGTTCTCAACACTTTTTATTCTTTATGCTCAATTAGTATTAAGTTCTAGATATTAATGTTTTTCTTGCCCGAAACGCATTGCGTAATAGTGGCTTTAGGCATTGTATGTACTAGCTCTATCTATATATCAATCCATTAATGTAACATCACTTGTATGTATGTATGTACCTTACCTGAATAAACATATTTATTTATTTATTTATAAATACTGTACTATCCAATGTATTCTCACAAACCCAATGTACCTTCTTGTATATATATAAATAAATAAATAAATAAATAAATAAATAAATAAATGTTTGCCATCGACCGGATCAGGCACCCAGAAAGATAAGCATCCCAAAACAAACCCCAATTCTGGTGAAAGTATTGCCACCAAAAGCCGAACAATTGGATAAACTCCCTAAAAGAAACGAGCAAACGATCATATGACATCACACGTCACCGCGCAGCTGTCTGCGCAGCTCCCCTCTCCCCGGGAGGGGGAAGGAGGGAGGGATGCCGGGGAGCCTCCGGGTCTCACCCAGAAAATGGCGTTTCATTACATTCAACGCTGGTTTTCTGGGGGGAGCCCCTTCGGCTCCCCGGAGCTAACTACCCGCAGAGGAAGAACATAGGGACCTACTTGGGAGACGGTCGTTGCTCACTCCACAACAACTCGAATTCGAGATAACCGGCTGCAACCACTTATCTCTGGCCCAACCAACCAAGCATCAACAACCCAGGAATCCCACCGGAAAGCAGCAGTCTCAATCTTCACCAGAAAAGATGGAGACGGCTGCAGACGAACAAAACCGTCACGAAGACCAAAAGAGCAGAAACCTGAACCGAAGGGGCCACAACCAACCGAGGAGAAGAAAGAAAAGAGCACTCTGTCCAATGACCAGGATGGCTCAGACGGTGCAAGAGCAGGCCGGAGGTGAAAACAATGCACGAGACAGCTTGCGAAATGGCACAGAATTAACATTAAAACTGAAAGCAAGCCGAAGCAGCTCCGCCATTACCGCACGATACAAGGCGACAGTATGGGGCAAGATGAGGTCCCCAAACCTCCACAAGAAAAAGGCAAGGCCACGCCAACAAACGCAGCTACCGAAGAAGAGACAGAATGACCCCCAAAACCCCCCACACTGCCGTCAAGAAGAAGAACGCAGGAGGGACACCATCAACGAAGCCACCCGACCACCAACAGAAGGCGAGAGACTTCGAGGCAGAACTGAACTGGCCCCGCCATGGGCCAATCTAGCCTAGGAAGAGGCGGAGCCGCGGGAAGATCTCGGGTGCGACCAAGGAGCCAGCAAAGCTGGAAACCCAAGCCGGCAAAGGAGGAGATGGAACATCTGCTGTACAGAAAACATCCCAACTCCCGCGAGCCCGCCAGGAGATCGGAGACGACAGTCCCGACGCACGAATCAAGAGAAGGGAAACCGAGAGAAATCGAAAACGCCAACAGGCTGGGTAAGCCAGGTAACCAGGAACCGAAACCTGGCAATAGGAGAGCCAAAAGGCACAAACAAAACACAACCATGTGTAGGATAAAAGGAAAAAAACAGAAAAAAACAAGAAAAGATCAGAAAAAAAGCACCAACGGCCAAGGACAAGAGCGTAGAAGGAAGATGAGGAACGAAGAAAGCAAGGAGCAAAAAAGGAATGAAAGGGACACGCCCAACAACACACAGAGCTGCAGGTCATGTCCCGACAAGCCACGCAAACAACACAGGCGTGTGACATGTCCCAACGCAAGACGATAAGGAAAAAGGGTGCAAAGGTACGCCAACAGACCAGTACCCAAACCAAGGAGTACGAGCTACGAGGACATGATCACCACATCGAAGAATCCCAAAGGAAGCGATAAGGTAGAAAAGACCGACTACAGGATCCCAGGGGCATACGCACCAGGGGACACTGGTGGAATGAGAGCCCAGACGAGCCAAACAGACATGGGAAAGAAGTATTGCAGTGTCAGAGTAGGAGACAAGCAGAACGCATGAGGAAGTGATGGTATAAAGGATGACACCCCACACAGATTCAAGCGCAGACATGATAAGAGCTCAGCAGGCCCAGGAACCTGCACATGAGCAAACGACAGGTGAGAAGTGGGACCAAAAAGTTAGAGCTCAACACCCACAACACAACTAGGGAAGTACAACTAGGTAAGTACTGTACAGAGAATCAAACATATACAGTGGTATCTCGAGTAACGAATTTAATCCGTTCTATGTTCGTCATGTGAAACGGACGTCATACAAAACGAGTGTTCCCCCATGTAACCAGTGTGATGCACTGTGTTTATTGTGAAATTCCCCCAGTGTGCATGACATCAAATGTTCTCCAAAATATCATTTTTCTTTGTAAAATGATAAATTACCTTCCCTGAACATGTCTATGTAAAAATAATTACCAAATTACACTTACTTTGGCTGTGAGGGCGTGGACAAGGTGCGCTCTGACGTCATCAGGGAATGGTCGCCCATGTGTGAAGCTCCCAGACTCAGTCGCGCAGGCCATTCAAGCACCGCGTGTTGCCACAAATATATTTTCAAATATTTTTTCTACGTATTTCCAATGCGGTTTTATTTGTTTCTTTTATCGTATATGATGCATATTTGTGACCTTTACAATATGTATACAGTAGAATGATCATAAATTTCCATGGAACTGTGATACATGTGTCAGTAATGTGTCCACAATAAATGCTTATTGTGTAACGTACGATTATATTACGTTGTTGGGTTGATTAGATACACTAGTGTTTAGTGAGTTTCCTATTTATTTAGTAGTCCTGGGTACAGCAGTGTCGTAGACGTTGAGACGAAGCCTGGAGCAGAGCAGAGAGCTGAGTGAGGCCGGAGTCGTGGAGCTCAATGTGGGAGAGCGTGGCGGCTCGATTAAGAATTGTGAGTGTCTAGCTGAACTCGGGGAGCGAGAGCGTGGCGGCTCGATGCGGTCGTAGTCTGCTATCTGCTCTGTGTCAAAGCTGTAGCGTCTTGGGTCGATTAAGACTGTACACGCCGAGTGCTACATTGTTGACTGTGGAAATTGAACTGTCTTCTATTCATCGTTGCTTATATGGTGATTACACCTCAGCTTCCTTCAACAAGGTGAGAAGAGTATTACCTGTAATTGGGGAAAGGATTGTAGCTTCTGTAATTAGTTATGTTATTAAAATAATGAGATAATGGAGCGAGTATAAGATTAACTCGCTACAATTGTCACAATATTACGTGGTAAAAATTCACTAAAATTACAATATATACAGTCTCACATACTATATACACAATAACACACTGTATTACACACTCAGTACTTTGGAGGTGCGTAAGAGTCAACGAAGTAGTCCATAGTGCACAGCACGACTTTGCTCTCCTTGCACCAGCTACAGATAGATTTTCGTTTCCTGTTTCATCGTTCTGTGTGCTTGCAAATAACGCACTCGCGTGCACCCTTGGCTTTAGTACTTGTAGGTGGTATGTAGCCAAGCTTATAAAGCATAAGGTAGTATTGAAACGATTATAGGAAAAGCTCAATTTGTAAGGTAGTCTTGAAAAGATCGCTTTGTAAGGTCCCACACAGGAAGAGATTCAGCTAGCCTCAAAGAGTGTCCATCAGTCAGGAAGAGATTCAGCTAGCCTCAAAGATTGTCCATCAGTCAGGAAGAGATTCAGCTAGCCTCAAAGAGTGTCCATCAGTCAGGAAGAGATTCAGGCATTCTTGAAAATATCTATGGACATCACTGAACGCAGAAAACGATTCATCTATGTATCATCTATATAAATTGGAGATGGCAAGGGTGGGGCTCAGAGCTACAACTGGATACGCTCGCTGTATCATCCTCATAGGTGCTGTATCACTGGCATCCGACCGTTGTGTTAAGCCCTTATTGCGCCTAGCTTCACCAATGTTATGACCCTTATATGTTCTTCAAACAATATGGTCTGAATTGCACCGACTGAGCGCAGTCTTTCAACACCGTGTGGGACAGGTGTTTGAGAGCCAGAGGCACATGTGCCACAAATGGTTGCTCACGCAGTACTAACCCAGCCAGCAGCCCTTGTCTTTCATATTCGTTATAGCGAAAGGTTCGTTCAGTGTTTGTTGGGTAGACTGCTCCATTATGACAATCTTTCTTTGTTTCAAATGTGTTTCATTTGTTTTGTATTTGTCACTTACGTCTCAATAATGGAGTAGCCTACCCGACAAACACTGAACGAACCTTTATGGCATTTGTCCATTTTTCAAATTGTTTCAACAGTTCTTTTATTTTTCGTTTTCTTTATTTATTTAAGAAATATGGAGCAGCCGACCTGTAGACCACCGAACGAACCTTTCTGACATTTGTACTGGTTTTCAAAATTCTTCATTTTTTATTATTTACGTTTTTTGTATGTAAGAAACATGGAGTAGCCTACCTTTTGTAGTAGAACCTTTTGCTAAAAGACATATGAAAAATAAATATTGAACACATTTGAAGAAATGAAAATGTCATAATGGTTTGTTGAGTGTATATGTAAGGTGGGCTTCTCTATTATTGAGACGTAAATGACAAATACAAAACAAATGGAACACATTTGAAACAAAGAAAGATTGTTATAATGGAGCAGCCTACCTGCCGAACACCGAACGAACCTTTTTGACATTTGTTGTAAATCAGCAGACTTCTAGATGTTACTACTGCTCGGCTTAGACTCGATTACAAGTATCTCTGGGAATTCTCATTATCTGCTGATGTAGACCTCACCAAATGTAAACTGTGTATGAATTTAGAGAATTCTATAACCAATGTTCCAGGATGTGTAAATATTTCATTCAAAATGATCTGCTACCAGAAATTTTAGCCAAATATCTCCAGTTTGCTAACTGTAGGTAGTAACTGAGTGATTGTAAACTATCCATCGCTGCCCACTGGATGGCGGCGGTGTGCAGGACAAACATAAAAATTGTGACACTAGCTCTCCACATATGTCAGTTGCTTAATTTAGAACCTGTACTTGAGGTCGATCTCTAACCCATTGTTGATGTGACGACTTATATTGAATTTTGTAACTAGCTCATCAAGATTGTAACTTGCTTAGCTAAATGAATTGTGGGGTTCAGTCCCTGAGCCCATTATGTGCCTCTGTAACCCTTTCCACTACCGCCCACAAGATGGGTATGGGGTGCATAATAAATGAACTAAACTAACTAACTGTTGTATATCAGACATTTCATTTCTTTTTTCTTACAAAAACGTCAATGCTTTGTAACATCTCAGCAGTCACCCCTTTATATCCCAGCATCATTAGCATCTTTAAACAAGAACAACATAATTTATGTGCATCGTCGGAGGCGTCTAAGAATGTGCAAGTAAGTAAGTAAGTAATTATCAAAAGAAGGCACCAAACCGGGAAGGCTATGTAGCACCATCAAATACGCAAAATAATCAGAGGGCGCTAAATATCACCAAGGATGCCAATACGAGAACAAAAACGCATAAGGCGAACGATATCAAAAGTATCCGAGTCACCAAGAATTCTATCGAGGGACAGGTGACCGCGAGGGGCGGTCGGAAAGCAAGACACACGCTCGTCCTGGAAGTCAGGACATTCAAGAAGGACATGCACGACCGTAAGAGGGACAATGCAACTAGGACAATAAGGAGCAGGGCGGCGCTCCATCAAGTGACCATGGGTTAAGCGAGTATGGCCAATACGCAACCTCGCTAGAGCTGTTTCCCACCGCCGGTTACGGTGGAAGGAGGACGGCCACGAGGAAACACAACATTTAAGAGTACGTAGCTTGTTACCAGTAACAGACAACCAAGAAGCCTGCCAACGGGTAAGGACTGAGGAATGGATAACCGGGTAAAAGTCGGAATACGGAATGCCTTTACGAGAGATGGGACAAGAGCGGACAGCTTCCTTAGCGGCAGCATCCGCACGCTCATTTAAAGACACGCCAATATGGCTGGGAACCCAACAAAACTCAACCGACTTAAATTTACTGTGAACGAGAAACAGCCAATGCTGGATCTCGACAACTACCGGATGAACTGGATTAAAGCACCCGAGAGCCATGAGGGCACTACGAGAGTCAACAACAACCACAAAGGAAGACTGACAACGAGAAAGCAGGAGACGAAGAGCATAGAGAATAGCATAAAGTTCCGCTGTAAAGATGCTAGTCTCCGGAGGCAAGCGACACATATAAGTGCGATCAGGAAAAACAACAGAGTAGCCAACACCGTCCGCTGACTTAGACCCATCGGTGAAGACAGAAACGGAGCGGGAGTGAGAAGAAAAGTGCTCGAGGAAAAGGCGTTTGAGAACTGTAGGAGGGGTAAAAGCTTTAGTGATGCGAGTCAAGGATGTACAAAACCGCGGAAGAGGGACCCGCCACGGGGGCAAAGAAGGAACAACACGAGGAGAAACATCAGAAATACGAATGGAAAGAGAATCCTGCAGGCGAGATAACCGGACAGAAAGAGGGAGGTGGTGAAGAGGAACAGGAACCGCAGGAGGGGTAAAAGTTAAAGCACGACAGAGACGAGAGGAAGGATGTTGCAAGGACCGCGCAAGATACCGAAGACAGTAGCGATCACGGCGGTCCTGGAGAGACAGGAAGCCAGTGTCAACATACAAGCTAAGGACGGGAGTCGAACGAAAGGCACCAGAACTGAGGCGCAACCCAGTATGGTGCAAAGCATCAAGACGGCGAAGAGTAGAAGGAGAAGCAGACGAGTAAGCAGGGCAACCATAATCGAGCTTAGACAGGACGAGAGAGGAATGTAAAGCAAGGAGAGTGCGCCTATCTGCCCCCCAAGAAGTATGGGACAAGACCCGAAGGAGGGTAAGGGACTTAGAGCACTCAACACGGAGGTAAGAGATATGGGGAGACCAAGACAAACGAGTGTCAAGGAATAACCCCAAAAGCTTCGCGGAATCTTTGTATTCAAGGGGATGACCATAAAGTGACAAAGAGGGACGAAGAACAACCCGTTTCCGCGTAAAAGTCATGGCACAAGTCTTAGAAGTAGAGAACTTGAAGCCATGACCTGTGGCCCAAGACGACACGGCATCAATCGCAAGTTGAAGCCGGCGTTGAAGGAGAGGCGAATCATCACCCTGACAACAAAGGGTAAGATCATCGACATAGAGAGCGGAGAAGACACCAGAAGGAAGAGAGGAAAGAAGACCATTGAGGGCAACCAGAAAAAGAGTAGGGCTCAGAACACTACCCTGGGGCACACCTTCGTATTGCTGAAAAGGGGGAGAGAGAGCGGTACCAAGGCGCACCCGAAAGGAACGACGAGAGAGGAAGCTGCGGAGAAAGAGAGGGAGATGACCACGAAGGCCAAAAGAATGAAGTTGAGATAGGATATGATAACGCCAAGTGGTGTCGTAAGCCTTTTCTAGGTCAAAAAGGACGGCAACAACGGAGGTCTTCGCAGCAAAAGCAGTACGTATATAGACCTCCAAGTTCACCAGGACATCTGTCGTGCTGCGGCACTTGCGGAAACCAAATTGAGAAGGGGAGAGGAGGTGATGGTGTTCCAGGAACCACATCAGACGAACGTTAACCATACGTTCAAAGAGTTTGCAGACACAACTTGTGAGAGCAATAGGGCGAAAGTCCTTAGGGGAAGTACCCAGAGACCCTGGTTTGCGAACAGGGAGGACAACGGCATCGAGCCAGTCCTCAGGGACTGACGACGACTCCCAGATCCGATTATACAGACTCAGTAAATACTGAGACGTGCTCGGAGGGAGATGGCGAAGCATCTCATAATGAATACCATCGGAGCCCGCCGCCGTAGAACCGCAGAGGGCCAGGGCAGAACGAAGTTCAGAGAGAGAGAAGGGATCATTATAGGGAAGCTGAAGATGAGTGCAGAAATCTAAAGGACGAGACTCAAGGACAGGTTTACGAAGAAGGAAAGATTGGGGAAGATGAAGACCAGAGCTAACAGAAGAAAAGTGGGAACCCAGTTCGGAAGCGACCTGCAACGGGTCCGCCACAAGAGTATCATGGAGGTGAAGGACCGGTGAAACATCGGGAACGAACTTACCCGCTATCTTGCGGATACGCTTCCAGATCTGGGCCAGAGGGGTTTCGGACGTAATTGTCGAGACATAAGAAGCCCAACATTCACGTTTAGCCGTACGGATGGCCCTACGGGCCACCGCACTCGCTTTCCGAAAGAAAAGAAAAGAATCGGTCGTCTGCCTACGGCGGTGCTTCTTCCAGGCTGCACGCTTACAGCGGACAGCCCGAGCACAGTCCGCATTCCACCAGGGAACGCACTTCCGTGGACCCCGAGAGGAAGAGCGAGGAATAGAGCGGAGGGCAGCGTCGAAGACAGTGTCATGAAAAAGGAGGAGAGCGCGAGAGAGGGGCAGAAGGGAGAGGTCAGATAGAGTAGCACTGAGGGAAAACAGGGTCCAGTCCGCCTTAGCAAACTGCCATCTAGGGAAAGAGAGGGAAGGGCGAAAAGAGAAAAAGGAAACAAGGATGGGGAAATGATCACTTCCATGGAGGTCATCAAGAACCTGCCATGTGAAATCTAAGTAAAGAGAAGAAGAGCAGAGAGAAAGATCAAGACAAGAAAGGGTGCGAGTTCGAGAGTCCAAATGAGTGGGCTCACCAGAATTCAGAAGAGACAGGGAAGAAGAGAGGAGAAACGGCTCAAGGAGGCGACCCCGGGTATTCGTCAGAACGTCACCCCAAAGAGAATGACGACAATTGAAGTCACCCAGCAGGAGCACAGGCTCCGGCAAGGAGTCTAGGAGGTGTTTCAGATCAGGAAGAGAGAGCGGGACACTCGGGGGGAGATAAATGGAACAAACTGTGTACCATTTCCCCACAAAGATACGAGCAGCAGAACAATGGAGAGGCGAAGGAAAAAGTAAAGGAACAAAGGGAACATCAGCCCGAATCAAGAGAGCAGAAGAATTAGAAGCCCCAGCAATGGCTGGGGGGGGGGAGAGAAAGGAATAGCCACGAAAACGACCAGGACGAGCACCAAGCATCGGCTCCTGGAGACAGACACAAAGGGGCGAAAACCGCGAAACCAGAAGTTGGAGTTCGAGGAAATTGGCGTAATAACCTCGAACGTTCCATTGAAGAATGGACAACGACGAGAAGAGAAAGGACAAAAACAGAGAACAAGGAAGAAACAAAGGCGAAAGACCAACAGAGCACGTTAAAGAATATCAGGGTCGGGATCAGGGTCAGCAAAGTCAGGGTTAGGGGGCATGGGTAAACTGAGCAAAGACGGAGGGAAGGAAACGGGAGAACAGATCAGAGGTGGGCGGGCAGGGTCCGGAGGAGGAGGAGGAGGAGGAGGAGACAACGGAGAGGAGCAGTCAAGGACAGCAGCAGGAAGAGGGGGAGTAGAAAGAGAGGAGAGCACCCCAGCAAGAGCAGCAACCGAAAGGGAAGCAGGGGCCAAAGAAACCTCCATAGCAGGAACAGGGGGCGCAAGCACTGAAACGGGAGTGGAAGGAGCAACAGAGCCAGAAGGAGGAGCTGAGGAAGAAAGCGAAGCCTTCTTACCCGCCGGGGAAGAGGAAGGAGAGGAGCCAGGCTTACGCTTCTGACTTAAAGAGACCGGTGTCCCAGCAACTACGTACCGGGCAACGGATTCCAGTGTCTCAACAGGAGAAGCCGAACGAGAGCACACACGACGGCCGTTAGGAGAGCGATGGACATCCGCCCGCACCGACAGGCGGCGGGGAGAGCCGATAGATGGAGGAAGAGGATGGGAAGGAGGATCGGAGGGGGACGAGGAAGGAGACACAGAAGACACGACAGACCGGGTAGAAGGAAGGGGAACCCCAGACAGAGGACCAGGAGGAGGATCCTTCGGGAGAGAACCCAAAGGGACAGAGGAGGGGGCAGTGGGCGCATCAGGGTCCAAGGCCTGGAAACGGTTGTGAGTCTGAGGAAGGCGGGAAGGACGAGGAGAGGAAGAGCGCAACACGCGAGCATAAGAGATATTAGCATAAGGCGGGAGCCGGCGAACCTGGCGCCTCGCCTCAGGAAAAGATAAACGCTCCCGGTGCTTCAAGTTGAGGACGGCTGCCTCAAGCTTGTAATGGACACACGCACGGGAGAAGGTAGGATGGGCCTCACCGCAGTTGAGGCAACGAGCCTGGGGAGAAGCGCACTCCGACTTAGAGTGACCTTCGCCACCACACAAAGGACAGAGAGAGACAGTCCCGGAGCAGCGGAGGGCACCATGCCCAAACCTCCAGCACTTGTTGCAGAGCCGAGGAGAAGGAATGTACTCCTGGACAGAGCACCTGGCACCAGCAAGAATGACAGAGGGTGGAAGGGTCCTACCATCAAAGGTAATCTTCACAACCCGGAGGGGTTGACGGCGACTACCACGAGGGGGACGAGTAAACGTGTCCACCTGGAGAATAGAATGGCCCTGGGCAGCGAGGATATGTCGAATATCGTCGTGGCAGTCGCGTAGGTCCCGAACACCGGTCGCAACATGGGGCGGGAGCAAAATAGTGCCAACACTGGCATTCAACTGGACGTTCTTCGAGACCCGAACGGGGGTCTCGCCAAGGCAGGATAAGGCAGCCAAGCGGGAAGCAGCATCCTGAGAAGGAGCAGCAACGACACGCGTACCGAGACGAGTGGGGTTAAAAGTAATGGAGGCATCCACGGAATCAATGAGATGTCGATGAAGGGAGAAATCGTCAGGAGGCGCAGAATCAAGAGGGAGGAGATCAAAATATTTGGCCCACGAAGCGGGACCAAACAAGGCTTGATAGGTAGCAGAACTGGAAGGAATCGAGCGAGGGCGGCCGTGACGAGAACGGCGGTGAGAACCCCCAGAGAGAGAGGGGTTAAAAGGCGCAGTAGTAACAACGAGAGAAGGAGCCGCGCCAGGGGACGAGGTAGTCACCACTGGGGGCTTGGGGCTCGACCCAACCACAGAGGAGGGAGGGGAGCCAGGGGAAGGAGTCAGAGAGGCCAAAGGAGGAGCAAGGTCGGGGCCCAATGCAGCGGAGGCTACAGAGCCCGGTCTTCCAATACGGACCGACTCGGGGGCTTGGTCGCCCACCCCACGAGCCTGAGAAGGTAAACCAGAAGAAGCCGAAGCAGGGGTAATCATCTTGACGAAAGAAGAATTCACTCACGAATGTGCCCCCACACCCACCATGGAGCCACAATTAGAGGCAGGACACCCAACAAGAAGCTATCGCCGATCTTGTCGGGGCCTCCTAGGGGTGCGTCGTGAGTATACGCCCCACAAACGCCACCTTAAGAAACCGACAGTCCGTCGAGATCGGGTTCAGTGACGAAGTGGGGATTGACAATAAAAGGTTCCCCTCGCTCTCGACGTCGGGTACTGCAGTTCTACGGGTGCAAGAGTATGCCTCCTCAAGCACCCGGGCGTCAAAATAGAAGAAGTCCAAGGGAAGAACCAGAACGAGCAAAAGGTCGGCAGGAAACGGCAAGCAGATAGGAGAAGAGGGGGGAGAAAAACGAAACAGAAGGAAAAGGAAAAGATGCCCAGCAGAATTGGAGAGGACGGCAGCAGGAGCACAAGGCTAGAAAAGGACAGGACTGTCCCAAGGAGCATCACACTCCGGCAGCCGCCCACCAAGCCCCCACACGGCGACAACGAGCTGAGCGGGGAGGGGGTAAGAATGTGCAAGAAGCAGCGCGACCCCACCATGTGGTTTTGACGTTACTCAAACCAGCGATCCAGAATATCATGGGGGACTGGTCAAGTCGTCTACTGCAATTTCGGATACCGGGCTAGAAATAACTTCGTTCACTGAGAAGTTTGTACTTACAAACCATTCAGTTCGTATATGCGCTGGTTTGTGTTCGCTGTTGTTCTCGTCTGAATAAATACATGGCACTTGTTCATATAATTAGCGCTTCCATTATTAGAATAACATTATTAGAATTATTTATCCATTATTAGAATAACAAGGTGCAAGTAAGTAAGTAATTATCAAAAGAAGGCACCAAACCGGGAAGGCTATGTAGCACCATCAAGTACGCAAAATAATCAGAGGGCGCTAAATATCACCAAGGATGCCAATACGAGAACAAAAACGCATAAGGCGAACGATGTCAAAAGTATCCGAGTCACCAAGAATTCTATCGAGGGACAGGTGACCGCGAGGGGCGGTCGGAAAGCAAGACACACGCTTGTCCTGGAAGTCAGGACATTCAAGAAGGACATGCCCGACCGTAAGAGGGACGATGCAACTAGGACAATAAGGAGCAGGGCGGCGCTCCATCAAGTGACCATGGGTTAAGCGAGTATGGCCAATACGCAACCTCGCCAGAGCTGTTTCCCACCGCCGGTTACGGTGGAAGGAGGACGGCCACGAGGAAACACAACATTTAAGAGTACGTAGCTTGTTACCAGTAACAGACAACCAAGAAGCTTGCCAACGGGTAAGGACTGAGGAATGGATAACCGGGTAAAAGTCGGAATACGGAATGCCTTTGCGAGAGATGGGACAAGAGCGGACAGCTTCCGTGGCAGCAGCATCCGCACGCTCATTTAAAGACACACCAATATGGCTGAGAACCCAACAAAACTCAACCGACTTAAATTTACTGTGAACGAGAAACAGCCAATGCTGGATCTCGACAACTACCGGATGAACCGGATTAAAGGACCCGAGAGCCATGAGGGCACTACGAGAGTCAACAACAACCACAAAGGAAGACTGACAATGAGAAAGCAGGAGACGAAGAGCATAGAGAATAGCATAAAGTTCCGCTGTAAAGATGCTAGTCTCCGGAGGCAAGCGACACATATAAGTGCGATCAGGAAAAACAACAGAGTAGCCAACACCGTCTGCTGACTTAGACCCATCGGTGAAGACAGAAACGGAGCGGGAGTGAGAAGAAAAGTGCTCAGTAAATACTGAGACGTGCTCGGAGGGAGATGGCGAAGCATCTCATAATGAATACCATCGGAGCCCGCCGCCGTAGAACCGCAGAGGGCTAGGGCAGAACGAAGTTCAGAGAGAGAGAAGGGATCATTATAGGGAAGCTGAAGATGAGTGCAGAAATCTAAAGGACGAGACTCAAGGACAGGTTTACGAAGAAGGAAAGATTGGGGAAGATGAAGACCAGAGCTAACAGAAGAAAAGTGGGAACCCAGTTCGGAAGCGACCTGCAACGGGTCCGCCACAAGAGTATCATGGAGGTGAAGGACCGGAGAAACATCGGGAACGAACTTACCCGCTATCTTGCGGATACGCTTCCAGATCTGGGCCAGAGGGGTTTCGGACGTAATTGTTGAGACATAAGATGCCCAACATTCACGTTTAGCCGTACGGATGGCCCTACGGGCCACCGCACTCGCTTTCCGAAAGAAAAGAAAAGAATCGGTCGTCTGCCTACGGCGGTGCCTCTTCCAGGCTGCACGCTTACAGCGGACAGCCCGAGCACAGTCCGCATTCCACCAGGGAACGCACTTCCGTGGACCCCGAGAGGAAGAGCGAGGAATAGAGCGGAGGGCAGCGTTGAAGACAGTGTCATGAAAAAGGAGGAGAGCGCGAGAGAGGGGCAGAAGGGAGAGGTCAGAGAGAGTAGCACTGAGGGAAAATAGGGTCCAGTCCGCCTTAGCAAACTGCCACCTAGGGAAAGAGAGGGAAGGGCGAAAAGAGAAAAAGGAAACAAGGATGGGGAAATGATCACTTCCATGGAGGTCATCAAGAACCTGCCACGTGAAATCTAAGTAAAGAGAAGAAGAGCAGAGAGAAAGATCAAGACAAGAAAGGGTGCGAGTTCGAGAGTCCAAATGAGTGGGCTCACCAGAATTCAGAAGAGACAGGGAAGAAGAGAGGAGAAACGGCTCAAGGAGGCGACCCCGGGTATTCGTCAGAACGTCACCCCAAAGAGAATGACGACAATTGAAGTCACCCAGCAGGAGCACAGGCTCCGGCAAGGAGTCTAGGAGGTGTTTCAAATCAGGAAGAGAGAGCGGGACACTCGGGGGGAGATAAATGGAACAAACTGTGTACCATTTCCCCACAAAGATACGAGCAGCAGAACAATGGAGAGGCGAAGGAAAAAGTAAAGGAACAAAGGGAACATCAGCCCGAATCAAGAGAGCAGAAGAATTAGAAGCCCCAGCAATGGCTGGGGGGGGGGGGAGAGAAAGGAATAGCCACGAAAACGACCAGGACGAGCACCAAGCATTGGCTCCTGGAGACAGACACAAAGGGGCGAAAACAGCGAAATCAGAAGTTGGAGTTCGAGGAAATTGGCGTAATAACCTCGAACGTTCCATTGAAGAATGGACAACGACGAGAAGAGAAAGGACAAAAACAGAGAACAAGGAAGAAACAAAGGCGAAAGAGCAACAGAGCACGTTAAAGAATATCAGGGTCGGGATCAGGGTCAGCAAAGTCAGGGTTAGGGGGCATGGGTAAACTGAGCAAAGACGGAGGGAAGGAAACGGGAGAACAGATCAGAGGTGGGCGGGCAGGGTCCGGAGGAGAAGGAGGAGGAGGAGGAAGAGGAGGAGACAACGGAGAGGAGCAGTCAAGGACAGCAGCAGGAAGAGGGGGAGTAGAAAGAGGGGAGCGCACCCCAGCAAGAGCAGCAACCGAAAGGGAAGCAGGGGCCAAAGAAACCTCCATAGCAGGAACAGGGGGCGCAAGCACTGAAACGGGAGGGGAAGGAGCAACAGAGCCAGAAGGAGGAGCTGAGGAAGAAAGCGAAGCCTTCTTACCCGCCGGGGAAGAGGAAGGAGAGGAGCCAGGCTTACGCTTCTGACTTAAAGAGACCGGTGTCCCAGCAACTACGTACCGGGCAACGGATTCCAGTGTCTCAACAGGAGAAGCCGAACGAGAGCACACACGACGGCCGTTAGGAGAGCGATGGACATCCGCCTGCACCGACAGGCGGTGGGGAGAGCCGATAGATGGAGGAAGAGGATGGGAAGGAGGATCGGAGGGGGACGAGGAAGAAGACACAGAAGACACGACAGACCGGGTAGAAGGAAGGGGAACCCCAGACAGAGGACCAGGAGGAGGATCCTTCGGGAGAGAACCCAAAGGGACAGAGGAGGGGGCAGTGGGCGCATCAGGGTCCAAGGCCCGGAAACGGTTGTGAGGCTGAGGAAGGCGGGAAGGACGAGGAGAGGAAGAGCGCAACACGCGAGCATAAGAGATATTAGCATAAGGCGGGAGCCGGCGAACCTGGCGCCTCGCCTCAGGAAAAGATAAACGCTCCCGGTGCTTCAAGTTGAGGACAGCTGCCTCAAGCTTGTAATGGACACACGCACGGGAGAAGGTAGGATGGGCCTCACCGCAGTTGAGGCAACGAGCCTGGGGAGAAGCGCACTCCGACTTAGAGTGACCTTCGCCACCACACAAAGGACAGAGAGAGACAGTCCCGGAGCAGCGGAGGGCACCATGCCCAAACCTCCAGCACTTGTTGCAGAGCCGAGGAGAAGGAATGTACTCCTGGACAGAGCACCTGGCACCAGCAAGAATGACAGAGGGTGGAAGGGTCCTACCATCAAAGGTAATCTTCACAACCCGGAGGGGTTGACGGCGACTACCACGAGGGGGACGAGTAAACGTGTCCACCTGGAGAATAGAATGGCCCTGGGCAGTGAGGATATGGCGAATATCGTCGTGGCAGTCGCGCAGGTCCCGAACACCGGTCGCAACATGGGGCGGGAGCAAAATAGTGCCAACACTGGCATTCAACTGAGCGTTCTTCGAGACCCGAACGGGGGTCTCGCCAAGGCAGGATAAGGCAGCCAAGCGGGAAGCAGCATCCTGAGAAGGAGCAGCAACGACACGTGTACCGAGACGAGTGGGGTTGAAAGTAATGGAGGCATCCACGGAATCAATGAGATGTCGATGGAGGGAGAAATCGTCAGGAGGCGCAGAATCAAGAGGGAGAAGATCAAAATATTTGGCCCACGAAGCGGGACCAAACAAGGCTTGATAGGTAGCAGAACTGGAAGGAATCGAGCGAGGGCGGCCATGACGAGGACGGCGGTGAGAACCCCCAGAGAGAGAGGGGTTAAAAGGTGCAGTAGTTACAACCAGAGAAGGAGCCGCGCCAGGGGACGAGGTAGTCACCACTGGGGGCTTGGGGCTCGACCCAACCACAGAGGAGGGAGGGGAGCCAGAGGAAGGAGTCAGAGAGGCCAAAGGAGGAGCAAGGTCGGGGCCCAATGCAGCGGAGGCTACAGAGCCCGGTCTTCCAATACGGACCGACTCGGGGGCTTGGTCGCCCACCCCACGAGCCTGAGAAGGTAAACCAGAAGAAGCCGAAGCAGGGGTAATCATCTTGACGAAAGAAGAATTCACTAACGAATGTGCCCCCACACCCACCATGGAGCCACCATTAGAGGCAGGACACCCAACAAGAAGCTATCGCCGATCTTGTCGGGGCCTCCTAGGGGTGCGTCGTGAGTATACGCCCCACAAACGCCACCTTAAGAAACCGACAGTCCGTCGAGATCGGGTTCAGTGACGAAGTGGGGATTGACAATAAAAGGTTCCCCTCGCTCTCGACGTCGGGTACTGCAGTTCTACGGGTGCAAGAGTATGCCTCCTCAAGCACCCGGGCGTCAAAGTAGAAGAAGTCCAAGGGAAGAACCAGAACGAGCAAAAGGTCGGCAGGAAACGGCAAGCAGATAGGAGAAGAGGGGGGAGAAAAACGAAACAGAAGGAAAAGGAAAAGATGCCCAGCAGAATTGGAGAGGACGGCAGCAGGAGCACAAGGCTAGAAAAGGACAGAGGACTGTCCCAAGGAGCATCACACTCCGGCAGCCGCCCACTAAGCCCCCACACGGCGACAACGAGCTGAGCGGGGAGGGGGTAACAAGGTGCAAACCATACCCCCTTACAGTTGAAATCTATTTATATACAAGTAAGTAAGTAATTATCAAAAGAAGGCACCAAACCGGGAAGGCTATTGTTACGGTGCCCTCTCCTATTTCTTTCGTTTGCCGGCTTAAAGAGTCATATCAGCTCTCCCTACTGATTCTCTGAGGTTCAGGGAGTCTAATGATATATGTGGCGACCAGTCTGGCTGCCATTTTATGGAAGGAGGTTATATTATAAGTTGTATATAAAGGAAAATTGGCGCCCTGTTATAAAATGAAACAGTATCCCCTACGGCAGGTATGACCTTGTGGAAGGGACACTATGCCAATCGCGGATTGGCCGACGTAGGTCGCGGGCGACAAATCAGGGCCCGCCATGACGTCACCGAGTGCCCCGGGCGGCGCCAACGTCAGAGTTGTACTGACCGTGGAAGCGACAGGACGCGCCTCGGTCTGCTCTCAAGGATTGGAGGCTCTGCAAGCCTTGTTCAGTGGATTGAGCTGGCCTTCGTTGCCCACCATAGTTATTGGAGACCCTGCGCTTCTGGGAAGCCAAAGAGGAACCAAGTTCAGTGAGCAGAGAAGTGCCCAAACTTGGAAAATAGTCGGCGACGACGCTGGGCGGCGCCGCTGGCTGGACGTTGAGGTCTGGAAGGTGGGCGAGCAAGCTAGCTGTGACTGGGGTCACATCCACTGAGAATCTTGGAAGGACGACACAGTGCCTAGGACAAGGAGCGACGCCCTGTGGGAGAGGCGAGTGTGGGGAAAAATAGTGATTAGCTCAGCGCCCATCGATGAACCAGGATTGGGGCAGCTGAATCTCAGGGATTGGAACGGCGACGACGCGAAGGCTTCACGACACCTGAGGACCTGTAGAACGCCCTGGATCGTCGAGGATCGACCCAAGGAAGCGTGGGAACCTCACACCATCGAGGGACAGGCGTCGTGAGCCAGGAGTGTAAGGTAGATCATTTTTCCCTCCCATTACCCCTTGTATGAGTAGGCTAGTTAGGCCACAATATTTACTTGTGTATGTGGCAGCAAGACTTTATTGCTTTAATGGTAGAATAGGCTGCAATGCAGCTTGTGTCCAGGACTGTCAGAGAGGACAGTGTGTATGGATGGCAGGACAGTGAAGAAGAGGTGCCGACGTGGTGAAGAGGCCCTCCTGTGAGAGTGTGAGACTCCTGTCTTCCTGCCCAGTTGAAGGAGAGTTGGAGGTCGTGGAAGAAGAGGCTGACGATCTCCAGACTCATCATCCATATTCCATATTTATGTATTACTTGTGATTGTGTGTGTGTGTTCATGTAATTTGCGTCAGTAAATCCACACATTTTATTACTGTGTTTGAGTGCGCCTCCATTTGTGATATCTCTCTATGAGCATACATTTCTGGCTACAAACGATATATGATACACCCACTGAACTGCATTGCTGGGGTGCAGATATAATAACCCAGCTGGCGACCTTGCTAAGAGGAAGATAGAGAAGACAGGCGGGAAAGGAGTTCCTGCAACCTTTTTTGTCTGGCAGGCAAGACTCAGGGAGGTTATGATTATAGGTAAGCCTGAGTCTTCCTTCACTCCCCCACGGGTCTAGGCCGGAACTGTTAACAGCAGTTTCCCCGTGGTTGACTGAAGGGCTTCCAGGGTGAATCAGTGGCACCCCTTCGTGGTGGAAGCAAAGACCTGCGGAGGTGGGCATTGTTGGTCCTATCTTGTGTGACCAAGGAGACTCCGGTGAATCCAGGGAGTCGGAGGGGCTGAGTATTTGGGCCTTTTGAGCCCCTAGCAGCCGAGTGTTATCAGAGCCCCGGACCGCCCACCCCCACGTGACAAGAGAACTGGCGACCTCGCCAGGATTCGAACCCCGGTAGCCAAGAACTGGGAACCTCGCCAGGAAGCGTGGATCAAGCTACAGTGTGGACCAAATTTCAAGACAAGTGTTGCCAGGGTACTAATACAGTGTGGCCAGTGAATTCGGTGGTACTGTTACTCAACCAGCTAAGGGACTGAAACGGTGAAATTAGTGCCTACTAACTTGTCTGTGCTGTCGTGTATGCTCAATGATATAGAGATGGAGGAGGACAAAGTAAAGAAATTTATTGACACAAGGGACGAGAGAATTTTGGAGGAGTGTACCAAGGCCCAGCTCCAACAAGTGGCAAACCACTTTGGGATCAGGTTGAGGACGACTAAGGTAGCAGAGCGAAGGATAGAGATCATGGCACAGCTCACAGCTCGAGAGGAAGCGACGGGAGAGGAGCCATCTCAAGAGGAGCCGTCCCGAGGAGAGCCATCGCAAGGTGAACCGTCCCGACTAGGGCCTCCCCAAGCGCCTACCAGTGTGGAGAGAATTTACAGTGAACATGGGAGCAGTGGAAGGTCCAGCTGTAGTAAGAGGAGCCTGCAACTGGAAATAATGAAGATGCAACTGGAAGCCCAGCTGCGACGAGAGGAGAGAGAAGCACGGCTGCAGCTGCAGCGAGAGGAACGTGCGGCTGAGCTGCAGCGAGAGGAGCGAGAAGCTCGGCTGCAGCGAGAAGAAGGAGAGAGACAACTGCGACTGGAGGAGATAAAGGCAAAGAAAGAAGTCGAATTGCGTCGCGTTGAACGTGGTCTGCCCTCACTACCTGCACGGCGGGATGACCTCAAGGTAAGGGAACGTGACTTACCTACGTTCGAACCACAAGAAGCTGAGGCGTTCTTCGAACACTTTGAACGGATAGCGACTCTGAAGGAGTGGCCGGAAGATGATTGGGCTGCTCTGGTCCAGGGCAGGTTGACTGGTGAGGCCCGGGAAGCCTATAACATGCTGGACCTAGAGGAGTGTACTAGTTATGACGCGATTAAGAATGCGGTTCTCCACTCATTCCGGCTGACTCCGGAGATGTACCGGAAGCGGTTCAGAGAGTGTACAAGAGCGTCGGGAAAGACTTACGCCGAGACCGCCAGGGATATGGAACGGAAATTTCTACGATGGTTGAAGGCGGAGGAAGCGGAGTCGGTGGATGATGTTAAACGACTGATAGTGATGGAGAAGTTCATGTCGGTGCTCCATCCTGAGTTGCGAGTAAGGGTGAGAGAAGCAGGTATTAAGGACCTGAAGGCTGCAGCGGACCGAGCCGACATGCTGGAGGAGGCACTACATATCAGGAGGGAGGGGCCGCCCAGACACTCGCCTTACCCCAGGTCGGGAGGGAACCTTAGGAGTTCAGGAGGAGCGAGGACGGGTGGGGACTCTCCCAAGAGTAGTGTGCCCGATGAAGTAACGTGGTTCAAGAGCTCAAGAGACGCGGGGAGGAAGCCCCAAGCTGTGAGCAGTGGACCTAACTCGGGAGCAAGTGCTGCAGTCCCGGATACGACGCCAGGGAGTCCAAGGAGGACCCAGGGGACGTCTGCAAGTGGTACCGCCAGAGTGACTGGCGAGTGGCCGCCCAGGGGAGGTGGCCGATGCTACAACTGTGGTGTGAGAGGACATTATGCCCGCGAGTGTGAGGAGCACCAAAGGAATGTAGGATTAATGTTGGAAGAGGAGAGAGTGTTTGTTCACACCCCATATTATAGTGGACCCAACGTGAATGGTTGGGAAATGAAGTTGGGTGAACATCCCTTCGTTTTCGGGGCCAACGTGAAGTTTGGAAGGTCAGACCCAGTGGAGGTTGCCGTGCTTCGAGATACGGGTGCTGACATAAGTATGGTGACCAGGAGTATTCTCCCCAAGGAATTTAATGATTCACCTGTGGGAGTGGTGAGGATACGCAGTGTGGGGGAGGAATACAGGTTGCCACTTCACGAAGTACAGCTGATTGCCGACTGCGGAGTCGAGAAAGCTATAGTAGCTGTAGCCCCTAAATTACCCCTAGAGCATGTACAGATGGTGCTGGGTAATGACCTCGGAGGAGGTAGGATACAACCCGATTGGGCCAGGAGTGCCTATGTTTCAAGCAGCGGTACAACCCTGCCAGGTGAGGTATCGGTCGCTCCAAATAATAGTGAGGAAGCCGACTTCGCCAGGGGAAACGTCGCCAGAGACGACGACAACGAGGGCGAGAGTGCAGAGAGGTCGTCGGAGGTTGTGGAAAACCCCGACGGGGACCTCCGACTAAGCCTGATGATGCGTGTGGAGGAGTGGCGAGGAGCAGCTGTACAAACGCCTGGGGCGGTGAAGAGGCTGCAGACCGCACTCCCTCCATACAGAAATGTGAATAAAGTAAGCTCAGTGGATGAGCGAACGGCAGTGAGGGGCAGAGTGGAGGAGCCACGACGCAAGGCACCCTATGCCGGCCAGATGAATAGTGGTAGGTGCAAGACGAACCACCGTAGTGAGGTGAGCCACAGGGAGGTGGAAGAGCCCAACCACGAACCGAAGAAGACGTCTGCAGGGAAGAAAATCTCATGGAGGAGTGAAGATGTTCGTCGGGAACGAAGGAGCGAGTGGTATAGGAAAGGCAATACGAAGAAAGCAGGGAATAGGTACACCCAGGGTAGGCGCCAGCCTAACCAGAGGGGCATTGGGCCATCGCAAAAGCCTAGTGTGGAAGAGAGGGAGCTGCTGGATGGAGTACAGGTTACAAGTGCCACTGTGAGGAGACAACGCACCTACGGGAGAAGAGGAACCGAGAAGAGAGAAGATTGGCGAAGAGGAGATCATGGGAGGAAACATGGAGTACCTGTAGGACGCAATGGAAATGCAAGACTATCTCGGAGTGCACGACGCGGTGGAGGCGCTGCATGCACTGAATCTTACAGTGGTAACGAGCCGTGGGAGTACACTCGTAGCCGCGGAGAGAGGATTTCTTCTAGGTGTTCAGGGAACACCCATCACACCCGGTACTATGCGAGGTGGAGATACAATGAGGCAAGTGACTGGCAAGGTGGTACGAGCCACGTCACCAACTGGAGGAGTGACACTTCAGGAACGGAGGGAGCAAGAGTATAGATTGCCCTCTTGAGTGCTGCTCTTCCGATATGACTCTTATTTTAAGGGGAGGGGTATGTTACGGTGCCCTCTCCTATTTCTTTCGTTTGCCGGCTTAAAGAGTCATATCAGCTCTCCCTACTGATTCTCTGAGGTTCAGGGAGTCTAATGATATATGTGGCGACCAGTCTGGCTGCCATTTTATGGAAGGAGGTTATATTATAAGTTGTATATAAAGGAAAATTGGCGCCCTGTTATAAAATGAAACAGTATCCCCTACGGCAGATATGACCTTGTGGAAGGGACACTATGCCAATCGCGGATTGGCCGACGTAGGTCGCGGGCGACAAATCAGGGCCCGCCATGACGTCACCGAGTGCCCCGGGCGGCGCCAACGTCAGAGTTGTACTGACCGTGGAAGCGACAGGACGCGCCTCGGTCTGCTCTCAAGGATTGGAGGCTCTGCAAGCCTTGTTCAGTGGATTGAGCTGGCCTTCGTTGCCCACCATAGTTATTGGAGACCCTGCGCTTCTGGGAAGCCAAAGAGGAACCAAGTTCAGTGAGCAGAGAAGTGCCCAAACTTGGAAAATAGTCGGCGACGACGCTGGGCGGCGCCGCTGGCTGGACGTTGAGGTCTGGAAGGTGGGCGAGCAAGCTAGCTGTGACTGGGGTCACATCCACTGAGAATCTTGGAAGGACGACACAGTGCCTAGGACAAGGAGCGACGCCCTGTGGGAGAGGCGAGTGTGGGGAAAAATAGTGATTAGCTCAGCGCCCATCGATGAACCAGGATTGGGGCAGCTGAATCTCAGGGATTGGAACGGCGACGACGCGAAGGCTTCACGACACCTGAGGACCTGTAGAACGCCCTAGATCGTCGAGGATCGACCCAAGGAAGCGTGGGAACCTCACACCATCGAGGGACAGGCGTCGTGAGCCAGGAGTGTAAGGTAGATCATTTTTCCCTCCCATTACCCCTTGTATGAGTAGGCTAGTTAGGCCACAATATTTACTTGTGTATGTGGCAGCAAGACTTTATTGCTTTAATGGTAGAATAGGCTGCAATGCAGCTTGTGTCCAGGACTGTCAGAGAGGACAGTGTGTATGGATGGCAGGACAGTGAAGAAGAGGTGCCGACGTGGTGAAGAGGCCCTCCTGTGAGAGTGTGAGACTCCTGTCTTCCTGCCCAGTTGAAGGAGAGTTGGAGGTCGTGGAAGAAGAGGCTGACGATCTCCAGACTCATCATCCATATTCCATATTTATGTATTACTTGTGATTGTGTGTGTGTGTTCATGTAATTTGCGTCAGTAAATCCACACATTTTATTACTGTGTTTGAGTGCGCCTCCATTTGTGATATCTCTCTATGAGCATACATTTCTGGCTACAAACGATATATGATACACCCACTGAACTGCATTGCTGGGGTGCAGATATAATAACCCAGCTGGCGACCTTGCTAAGAGGAAGATAGAGAAGACAGGCGGGAAAGGAGTTCCTGCAACCTTTTTTGTCTGGCAGGCAAGACTCAGGGAGGTTATGATTATAGGTAAGCCTGAGTCTTCCTTCACTCCCCCATGGGTCTAGGCCGGAACTGTTAACAGCAGTTTCCCCGTGGTTGACTGAAGGGCTTCCAGGGTGAATCAGTGGCACCCCTTCGTGGTGGAAGCAAAGACCTGCGGAGGTGGGCATTGTTGGTCCTATCTTGTGTGACCAAGGAGACTCCGGTGAATCCAGGGAGTCGGAGGGGCTGAGTATTTGGGCCTTTTGAGCCCCTAGCAGCCGAGTGTTATCAGAGCCCCGGACCGCCCACCCCCACGTGACACTATGTAGCACCATCAAATACGCAAAATAATCAGAGGGCGCTAAATATCACCAAGGATGCCAATACGAGAACAAAAACGCATAAGGCGAACGATATCAAAAGTATCCGAGTCACCAAGAATTCTATCGAGGGACAGGTGACCGCGAGGGGCGGTCGGAAAGCAAAACATACGCTCGTCCTGGAAGTCAGGACATTCAAGAAGGACATGCACGACCGTAAGAGGGACAATGCAACTAGGACAATAAGGAGCAGGGCGGCGCTCCATCAAGTGACCATGGGTTAAGCGAGTATGGCTAATACGCAACCTCGCCAGAGCTGTTTCCCACCGCCGGTTACGGTGGAAGGAGGACTGCCACGAGGAAACACAACATTTAAGAGTACGTAGCTTGTTACCAGTAACAGACAACCAAGAAGCCTGCCAACGGGTAAGGACTGAGGAATGGATAACCGGGTAAAAGTCGGAATACGGAATGCCCTTACGAGAGATGGGACAAGAGCGGACAGCTTCCTTGGCGGCAGCATCCGCACGCTCATTTAAAGACACACCAATATGGCTGGGAACCCAACAAAACTCAACCGACTTAAATTTACTATGAACGAGAAACAGCCAATGCTGGATCTCGACAACCACTGGATGAACTGGATTAAAGGACCCGAGAGCCATGAGGGCACTACGAGAGTCAACAACAACTACAAAGGAAGACTGACAACGAGAAAGTAGGAGACGAAGAGCATAGAGAATAGCATAAAGTTCCGCTGTAAAGATGCTAGTCTCCGGAGGCAAGCGACACATATAAGTGCGATCAGGAAAAACAACAGAGTAGCCAACACCGTCCGCTGACTTAGACCCATCGGTGAAGACAGAAACGGAGCGGGAGTGAGAAGAAAAGTGCTCGAGGAAAAGGCGTTTGAGAACCGTAGGAGGGGTAAAAGCTTTAGTGATACGGGTCAAGGAAGTACAAAACCGCGGAAGAGGGACCCTCCACGGGGGCAAAGAAGGAACAACACGAGGAGAAACATCAGAAATACGAACGGAAAGAGAATCCTGCAGGCGAGATAACCGGACAGAAAGAGGGAGGTGGTGAAGAGGAACAGGAACCGCAGGAGGGGTAAAAGTTAAAGCACGACAGAGGCGAGAGGAAGGATGTTGCAAGGACCGCGCAAGATAGCGAAGACAGTAGCGATCACGGCGGTCCTGGAGAGACAGGAAGCCAGTGTCAACATACAAGCTAAGGACGGGAGTCGAACGAAAGGCACCAGAACTGAGGCGCAACCCAGTATGGTGCAAAGCATCAAGACGGCGAAGAGTAGAAGGAGAAGCAGACGAGTAAGCAGGGCAACCATAATCGAGCTTAGACAGGACGAGAGAAGAATGTAAAGCAAGGAGAGTGCGCCTATCTGCCCCCCAAGAAGTATGGGACAAGACCCGAAGGAGGGTAAGGGCCTTAGAGCACTCAACACGGAGGTAAGAGATATGGGGAGACCAAGACAAACGAGTGTCAAGGAATAACCCCAAAAGCTTCGCGGAATCTTTGTATTCAAGGGGATAACCATAAAGTGACAAAGAGGGACGAAGAACAACCCGTTTCCGCGTAAATGTCATGGCACAAGTCTTAGAAGTAGAGAACTTGAAGCCATGATCAGTGGCCCAAGACGACACGGCATCAATTGCAAGTTGAAGCCGGCGTTGAAGGAGAGGCGAATCATCACCCTGACAACAAAGGGTAAGATCATCGACATAGAGAGCGGAGAAGACACCAGAAGGAAGAGAGGAAAGAAGACCATTGAGGGCAACCAGAAAAAGAGTAGTGCTCAGAACACTACCCTGGGGCACACCTTCGTATTGCTGAAAAGAGGGAGAGAGAGCGGTACCAAGGCGCACCCGAAAGGAACGACGAGAGAGGAAGCTGCGGAGAAAGAGAGGGAGATGACCACGAAGGCCAAAAGAATGAAGTTGAGATAGGATATGATAACGCCAAGTGGTGTCGTAAGCCTTTTCCAGGTCAAAAAGGACGGCAACAACGGAGGTCTTCGCAGCAAAAGCAGTACGAATATAGACCTCCAAGTTCACCAGGACATCTGTCGTGCTGCGGCACTTGCGGAAACCAAATTGAGAAGGGGAGAGGAGGTGATGGTGTTCCAGGAACCACATCAGACGAACGTTAACCATACGTTCAAAAAGTTTGCAGACACAACTTGTGAGAGCAATAGGGCGAAAGTCCTTAGGGGAAGTACCCAGAGACCCCGGTTTGCGAACAGGGAGGACAACGGCATCGAGCCAGTCCTCAGGGACTGACGACGACTCCCAGATCCGATTATACAGACTCAGTAAATACTGAGACGTGCTCGGAGGGAGATGGCGAAGCATCTCATAATGAATACCATCGGAGCCCGCCGCCGTAGAACCGCAGAGGGCCAGAGCAGAACGAAGTTCAGAGAGAGAGAAGGGATCATTATAGGGAAGCTGAAGATGAGTGCAGAAATCTAAAGGACGAGACTCAAGGACAGGTTTACGAAGAAGGAAAGATTGGGGAAGATGAAGACCAGAGCTAACAGAAGAAAAGTGGGAACCCAGTTCGGAAGCGACCTGCAACGGGTCCGCCACAAGAGTATCATGGAGGTGAAGGACCGGTGAAACATCGGGAACGAACTTACCCGCTATCTTGCGGATACGCTTCCAGATCTGGGCCAGAGGGGTTTCGGACGTAATTGTCGAGACATAAGATGCCCAACATTCACGTTTAGCCGTACGGATGGCCCTACGGGCCACCGCACTCGCTTTCCGAAAGAAAAGAAAAGAATCGGTCGTCTGCCTACGGCGGTGCCTCTTCCAGGCTGCACGCTTACAGCGGACAGCCCGAGCACAGTCCGCATTCCACCAGGGAACGCACTTCCGCGGACCCCGAGAGGAAGAGCGAGGAATAGAGCGGAGGGCAGCGTTGAAGACAGTGTCATGAAAAAGGAGGAGAGCGCGAGAGAGAGGCAGAAGGGAGAGGTCAGAGAGAGCAGCACTGAGGGTAAATAGGGTCCAGTCTGCCTTAGCAAACTGCCACCTAGGGAAAGAGAGGGAAGGGCGAAAAGAGAAAAAGGAAACAAGGATGGGGAAATGATCACTTCCATGGAGGTCATCAAGAACCTGCCACGTGAAATCTAAGTAAAGAGAAGAAGAGCAGAGAGAAAGATCAAGACAAGAAAGGGTGCGAGTCCGAGAGTCCAAATGAGTGGGCTCACCAGAATTCAGAAGAGACAGGGAAGAAGATAGGAGAAACGGCTCAAGGAGGCGACCCCGGGTATTCGTCAGAACGTCACCCCAAAGAGAATGACGACAATTGAAGTCACCCAGCAGGAGCACAGGCTCCGGCAAGGAGTCTAGGAGGTGTTTCAAATCAGGAAGAGAGAGCGGGACACTCGGGGGGAGATAAATGGAACAAACTGTGTACCATTTCCCCACAGAGATACGAGCAGCAGAACAATGGAGAGGCGAAGGAAAAAGTAAAGGAACAAAGGGAACATCTGCACGAATCAAGAGAGCAGAAGAATTAGAAGCCCCAGCAATGGCTGGGGGGGGGAGAGAAAGGAATAGCCACGAAAACGACCAGGACGAGCACCAAGCATTGGCTCCTGGAGACAGACACAAAGGGGCGAAAACCGCGAAATCAGAAGTTGGAGTTCGAGGAAATTGGCGTAATAACCTCGAACGTTCCATTGAAGAATGGACAACGACGGGAAGAGAAAGGACAAAAACAGAGAACAAGGAAGAAACAAAGGCGAAAGAGCGACAGAGCACGTTAAAGAATATCAGGGTCGGGATCAGGGTCAGCAAAGTCAGGGTTAGGGGGCATGGGTAAACTGAGCAAAGACGGAGGGAAGGAAACGGGAGAACAGATCAGAGGTGGGCGGGCGGGGTCCGGAGGAGGAGGAGGAAGAGGAGGAGACAACGGAGAGGAGCGGTCAAGGACAGCAGTAGGAAGAGGGGGAGTAGAAAGAGGGGAGTGCACCCCAGCAAGAGCAGCAACCGAAAGGGAAGCAGGGGCCAAAGAAACCTCCATAGCAGGAACAGGGGGTGCAACCACTGAAACGGGAGGGGAAGGAGCAACAGAGCCAGAAGTAGGAGCTAAGGAAGAAAGCGAAGCCTTCTTACCCGCCGGGGAAGAGGAAGGAGAGGAGCCAGGCTTACGCTTCTGACTTAAAGAGACAGGTGTCCCAGCAACTACGTACCGGGCAACGGATTCCAGTGTCTCAACAGGAGAAGCCGAACGAGAGCACACACGACGGCCGTTAGGAGAGCGATGGACATCCGCCTGCACCGACAGGCGGCGGGGAGAGCCGAGAGATGGAGGAAGAGGATGGGAAGGAGGATCGGAGGGGGACGAGGAAGAAGACACAGGAGACATGACAGACCGGGTGGAAAGAAGGGGAACCCCAGACAGAGGACCAGGAGGGGGACCCCTCGGGAAAGAACTCAAAGGAACAGAGGAGGGGGCAGTGGGCGTATCAGGGTCCAAGGCCCGGAAACGGTTGAGAGTCTGAGGAAGGGGGGAAGGACGAGGAGAGGAAGAGCGCAACACGCGAGCATAAGAGATGTTAGTATAAGGCGGGAGCCGGCGAACCTGGCGCCTCGCCTCAGGAAAAGACAAACGCTCCCGGTGCTTCAGGTTAAGGACGGCCGCCTCAAGCTTGTAATGGACACAGGCACGGGAGAACGTAGGATGGGCCTCACCGCAGTTGAGGCAGCGAGCTTGGGGAGAAGTGCACTCCGACTTAGAGTGACCTTCACTCCCACACAAAGGACAGAGAGAGACAGTCCCAGAGCAGCGGAGGGCACCATGCCCAAACCTCCAGCACTTATTACAAAGTCGAGGAGAAGGAATATACTCCTGGACAGAGCACCTAGCACCAGCAAGAATGACAGAGGATGGAAGGGTCCTACCATCAAAGGTGATCTTCACAACGCGAAGGGGTTGACGTCGACGACCACGAGGGGGACGAGTAAACGAGTCAACCTGGAGGACAGAATGGCCTTGGGCATCAAGGATATGCCGAATATCATCGTGGCAATCCTGCAGATTCCGAACACCGGTTGCAACATGGGGTGGGAGGAGAATAGTGCCAACACTGGAATTCATCTGAACGTTCTTGGAGACCCGAACAGGAATCTCGCCAAGGCAAGATAAGGCAGCCAAGCGGGAAGCCGCATCCTGAGAAGGAGCAGCAACGACACGTGTACCGAGACGAGTGGGGTTGAAAGTAACACACGCATCCACGGAATCTACAAGATGCCGATGGAGGGAGAAATCGTCAGGAGGCGCAGAATCAAGAGGGAGGAGATCAAAGTATTTGGCCCATGAAGCAGGACCAAACAAGGCCTGATACGCATCAGCACGGGAAGGAATCGAGCGAGTGCGGTTGGGGCGCGAACGGCGTTGAGAACCCCTAGAGAGAGAGGGGTCAAAAGGCGCAGTAGTCACAACGAAAGACTTAGCCACACCAGGGGACGAAGTGGTCACCACCGGGGGCTGGAGGCTCGACCCAACCTCAGAGGAGGGAGGGGAGCTGGGGGAAGAAGTCAGGACGGCCAAAGGAGGAGCAAGGTCGGGGCCCAACGCAGCGGGAGCTACAGAGCCTGGTCTTCCAATACAGGCCGACTCGGGGGCTTGGTCGCCCACCCCACGAGCCTGAGAGGGTACAACGGAAACATTCAACGACATAGAGACGAAAAGTGACAAATTCATCCACGAATGTGCCCCCATACCCACCATGGAGCCACAATTAGAGGCAGGACACCCAACAGGAAGCTATCGCTGATCACGCCGGGGCCCCCTAGGGGTGCGTCGTGAGTATACGCCCCACAAACGCCACCTTAAGAACCGTCAGTCCGTCGAGATCGGGTTCAGCGACGAAAGGGGAATTGACAATAAAAGGTTCCCCTCGCTCGAGACGTCGGGTACTACAGTTCTACGGGTGCAAGAGTATGCCTCCTCAAGCACCCGGGCGTCAAAATAGAAGAAGTCCAAAGAAATAATCCAAAACAAGCAAAAGGTCGGCAGGAAACGACAAGCAGATAGGAGAAGAGGGGGGAGAAAAACGAAACATAAGGAAAAGGAAAAGCGATCCGGCACAATTGGAGAAGACAGCAGCAGGAGTGCAAGGCCAGAAAAGGACAGAGGACTGCCCAACGGAGCATCACACTCCGGCAGCCGTCCACCAAGCCCCCTCACGACGCCAACGGGCCGGAAGGGGAGGGGGTATTTATATACAAGAAGGTACATTGGGTTGCAAGAGTACATAACATATATTAAGAGATACATTGTAGCAAGATTTGAGATTAAAGGATTTAAGACTAACACGTTTAGAAACAAGGCGCCCCCGAAGGAGGCTAATTTATTATGCACCCCATACTCAGTGAATAGTGGCTATTTTTACATTATCATTTACAACTAATTTAAGTAAAATAACAACCAGTAAACAGACTGCTTTTTTCTAATTCTAGTTCAGGAACTTCCTGGGATAAAACGTGAACATTCCTTAAGGAACTGTGAGGTGCTTATCTGTTTTTCCTCGTAACGGTCCCAAAGTTTCCACAAATGTTCCTGTTTCTCTTTATTGCCCTTGCGGCGACTGGACTTGAGCTTTAGCTCAGAAACCAGTTGGTATTGCAAGGTTACAAGGGACGCCTCACGGTACAGTAAGGGGATTAAAATATATAATGTTGTCAATGTACAGAGTGTCTTGTATCCTCGCCATGCGGGGCGATTTGACGCCGATCGGGCCGTTCGTTACCCAAAATGTTCGTCTTTTGGGGCGATCGTTATGCGAGGTACCACTGTATACGGAAGGTCTAAGCCTGGCACTGCAAGACGTGCAAGGAAAAGTGACTCAGATAAGACCATGAAAAATGGGGCCATGACCCCCACGGCAACCATGAATCCAGCTGAACAAGTAAAACCTCATGAAGAAGCACGGAAGGCCAAACAAAAATCCACAACCAATCCCCAACACACATCCACAGTATGAAAACTGCTGCAAAATGTCACCTCAGAACATCCAGACAGAAATACGTACCCCATAACATATACCCCCACCATTGTACCTCATAACCCTGGTGGAGGTAGTGGCCCTATCTGGACTCAAGCATGGGCTGGACATGCAGAAGAGTGGGACAGGATAAGTACAAATAGGAGCTGCCTCGTATGGCCCATTAGGCCTGCCGCAGTCACCTACGTTCCGATGTTCGTATATTCGTATCCAAAAATCACTAATCAGCGCCTGGCCAAAGAGAAGCCAGACCGCATAACCTCACCTGCAGAACACAGGCATGAACCTATCACGACACAACATAGCCGAGAAGATTCCAGGAGCACTGCCAATGGAAGAAGGCAGAGCGAACACATGCAGGAGAAGAGTGTAGAGGTGACGGAGGACCCCCACACCCATACGCAGGGAAAACCCCGCGTCCGCCCCATACCAGCAAACCAGAACACTCCAGGAGCTACCGGGCTTGGACTGGAGATTAGAGAAGAACGAGAGGTGGAGCACCTGAGAGAAAAAGGACGCTAAACACCAGCACACATGCACACCTCCCACACCAAAACAAACAACCACGTGCATGCGCAGCAGGGACGCCAGACATGGGTTGCCAGAAGTTGCGAGCTGAAGAAAGAAACCACGAATGTGAATGCGCAGCCACCAACCGTAGTCGAAAGAGCAGGAAGGAGCGAAAAGAAACATGGCACAACTGCCCAGTTGGGCTATGAAGAGCCCAACCGGGCTACAAGGGTTGCCAGGGTTGCCAGACCCAATCTGGCAACCCTGTGCAGCACAGGACAGTGCAGGCACTGCATGGAAAGCACAGACAAACACAAAAGAACGAAACAGGACCGAAAAACGAAAAGCTTTGAGAAGGACCAGCAAACTCCAGAAAGTACTGAAAGATGATAGACGTTCCAAGAATACGGGAAGAAACAAAACCTTCCCGATCCTTCCAGAACAAAGAAGCAAATGGGAAGCATGAAGGCACGGCAGGCAAAGTCGCACCCGAGACCAAAAGTCATGCAAAACCTCGAGAAGAGGGAAACATGACTGAAGGCCCGTCCCAAGATGAAGGGTGGAGAACATACCCACTAACAAGACGGACCCGACAGATCCATGGGACGAGGAACCGATCCCAGGGAGGGGCTGACTCCCAAAAACATGTACAGAGGGGGGGAAGAGAAAAAACCCACTTCTCATAACCACGAGCCCCGCCCAAAGGGTACTTTGGGCGGGGTCCAAAGTACCCAGGAGGAGTCCAAACGTCGGCACCTGACCAACCCCAAGAACCCACAAGGCGGGTCCTGGGGCCGAGCCGTTCCTCCAAAGCCCCAGCCTCACAAGAAAAAGCCTGAGCAACCGGGCAAATACTAAGGAAGGGAGCCCACTGGCAGACTCATACAACACAGCTGGAGGAACAGGCTCGTATGCCCCCATCGCTACCCCGGAAAGGGAAAATCCCCGAGACCGCCCGAGTTTTAATCAAGACCAACGAAGCCCCGCCCCGACCCCGAACCCACAAACAGTAAGGAATTGAATGCAGGGAGATAAGGGGAGGGGGTGGGTGGAACTAGAACAGGGAAAGACAAAAGGGATGCGGAAGGAACAAAACCGAAGCGTCCAACACTTCAAGCCTCGTCACACCAACCAAAACAGGGCGGCCCCGAGGCTCCCAGGAAGCAAACGACCTAGCGCGTTGCACCACTAAAGCTAGCAATGCCCGTGCTGCCTGCACCCGCATAGTCAGCATAAGACTGGGTAATCGAGCCACAAACAAGCAACAAAAACTCACAGGGCTCCGGATTGAAGGTGTCACCGACTCCACAGGCAGCAGATGGAGACAAAACAAGAGAGCCACCCTGAGACAAGGGGGACAGAGCAACCCTCGAACTCGCACAAAGCGAGGGGGGGGGGGACTCCGGGGCCCGGGGCCACATTCATCGAACCCACACGCCCCCTAGGGATTTCCCTGGGACCCGAGTGTTTACCTACAGGGTCTCACGCCCAGGTAATCCCAGCCAGGGTACTGCTAACCGGCGCCCACAAATACCAAACAACATTCTAAGAACTGAACCCACGGGACGTGTATACTCACTGGGACCTAGCAGGGGGAACCACCGGAAGAAGGAAGAGTACCCAGGACACAGGGAGAACCACCGGAAGAAGGAAGACTACCCAGGACACAGGGGGAACCACCATTAGAAGGAAGAGTACCCAGGACACAGGGGAAAAGATCCAAGGCAAACCCCCCCACCAGGCAGACAAACAAAAAGAAAAAGAAAACCCCGCAAGAAGACAACGTACCCAGGCGGAACAGAGCCGGCTGCTATGACTGGTGAAAACAAGCTGTGCAGCGCTTTGCACTAGTTTGCACTAGTTTGCACTTGTTTGCACTAGTAGGGGCTGCGCCCCTACTAGTGCAAACTGCCCGTACCCCAAGGTGAACAAGGGAGACAGAACACCCTAGCACACAAAGGGTGGCCAAAAACTAAGCAGTAAATGGTCTAGCAGTGGCAGAACCCAAGGAACTTGTGGGCGGTGGCCCCAAGGGCAGTACTTACAGGGCACCTAGGGAAGGAAACCCTAGGCGCATGCAGCCCCAGTACTGAAGAATCATTCCCGGCTCACGCATCACCTAGAAGACAGTCACCACACACTAGGAACAGTGCTGAAATAACCACGGGAGCCAGAGCACACGCCCTCAGCCTTTAGCATCAGCCTTAGAACAGACTGGTTGATAGCTATCATGAGGGGTCTGAGGCTCCCCCATTCCCCCTCCCGGGGAGGGGGGAGCTGTGCAGACAGCGGCTCGGCGATGTGTGCCGTCATGATCGTTTGTCCATTTCTTTTAGGGAAGTTCAATCCAATTGTTCAGCTTTTGGTAGCAATACTTTCACCAGAATAGGAGTCTGTTTTGGGATGCTTACTTTCTGGGTGCCTGACCCGGTCGATGGCAGACATAGAATGCTTCGAACCACACGGGGGTTTCTATAGGCCATTGCTTCCCACGCCTCTCTGAGGGGGGCAGGTTCTGGCTCGTGGTCCCCGGTAGGCCCACAGAACTCCATACACATGACTGATGACAAAGTCTGACATTAGTATATCAGCCTAGTAAGCTCCAGGGAGCCGAAGGGGCTTCCCCCTGAAAATTAGTTCAGAGGTCCAGCTGGTCTATAGAGGTGACTGAGGCAGGGAAAGGATTGGAAGGGTAAACCACAGATTGACCCAAATAAGTGTAAAACAGAACAAGAGCTGTGGAACAAGTAGGAGAGCTCTCCCTCATGAAGAGAAACTGCTCTTCAGGCTAGTCCAAATCAAGGGCCTGGTCACCTGCTACTAGAGTCTGAGAGGGAGTAGGGATTTCAAACGCCATAAAGGAGTAAATAAAAAGGATGGGCCCCAGTCATGAAATATAGTACCACCTACTAGGGCAGCAAAGAATGCCAAGCATGAGCTAGCCCAGGAAAGGATGTAGTGTCCCATATATTGCCCCCCTTTTCAACTAGAAAGTCGTACAACTGTATATAAAAAAAAATTGCCCCTGTTGTGTTTTTAATTAAAAGTATCTATCCAAACATCCATAGATACAGATAAATCTGGGTAACTGGCAGTAACACTGCAATGCATAATTAAATATTTAACCACTTTCTTACTGTCTGGGGCCAGAGTTGGATATTGTCCTAATAGCAGCTTTGTGTTGAGTAATTAGACGATGTAAATGATTTTGGGTAGTAGAACCCCAAGCACAAATACCATAGATGAGATATGGATAGATGAGGGAGTAATAGAGAGTCACCAGGGCAGGGCGGGGTACATAATATCTGATCTTAGAAAGAATGCCAACAGTTTTTTAATCTTTTTTTTATATATTTAGAATGTGTCCCTTGATATTCAGCTTGTGGTCAATGAGAACGCCAAGGAATTTGCCATCTAATTTGTTACAAATTCTTCTCCAGGTTCTTCTCTTCCATTGGGTCATCCCTTGCAAATGATATTCCATCTTCCAGTACTGATGTTAAGGACTATCTTACAGGTAACTATCCACAGTCTCTGTACCTAAAGCCTATTAATTCCACTGACGTCAATGAGATAATCCTTTCCCTTAAAACCAAGTCTAGTGCCCTTGAGGAGATACCAACTTTAATTTACAAAAAAGCCTCCAGATCTTTAGCCCCTGCTATTGCATTGCTCTTCAACAAGTCTGCACTTGAACTCCAAACTTTTCCAGATATTCTAAAAAAAAAGTGAGAGTAACCCCAGTCCACAAATGTGGTGATCTCACAGATGTTAACAACTACAGACCTATATCAATCCTGCCTAACTTGTCAAATTTGTTTGAAAAACTAGTCAACAAGCAGCTTTACTATTATCTAGCCAAACACAATATACTTAGCTCTTGCCAATATGGCTTCAGACCCAAAAAAGCACTAACGATGCACTTATTAGTATGATTAACTTGATTCATACAGCTCTTGATAAAAATGAGTTCTCTGTTGGGTTATTTGTGGACCTGCATAAGGCTTTTGACACTGTCAACCACCAAAACCTTCTTCTTAAATTACATCATTATGGAGTCAGAGGACACTCCCTGCATTACCTCAAATCTTACCTTACTGACAGGATCCAGTATGTTTCTGTGAATAATTCAACTTCTCCCACCCTACCCATCAACATTGGTGTTCCTCAGGGCAGCATACTTGGCCCTCTCCTTTTTCTCATCTACATTAATGACCTTCCAAATGCCTCCCAACACCTCAAACCAATTCTATTTGCTGACGACACAAGCTTCATTTACTCCAGTCCTGACCCCCGTGCTCTAAATGCCACAGTAAATACTGAGCTAAATAAAGTCCATCTTTGGCTAACTGCCAACAAACTCACCCTTAACATTTACAAAACTTTCTATATTCTGTTTTGCAATAAATCCTCTAATCAAATAAATCTCAAAATAAACAATACCCAAATTTGTAACAAATTAAATGGCAAATTCCTTGGCGTTCTCATTGACCCCAAGCTGAATTTCAAGGGACACATTCTAAATATATCAAAAAAAGTTTCAAAAACTGGTGGCATTCTTTCTAAGATCAGATATTATGTACCCCGCCCTGCCCTGGTGACTCTCTATTACTCCCTCATCTATCCATATCTCAACTATGGTATTTGTGCTTGGGGTTCTACTACCCAAAATCATTTACGTCCTCTAATTACTCAACACAAAGCTGCTATTAGGACAATATCCAACTCTGGCCCCAGACATCACTCGGTACCCCTACTCAAATCTCTGAATATGTTAGATATTAAGTCACTGCACACTCTCTCGTGTGTATTATACATATCTTGACCTTGAGGTTACCTTGAGGTGCTTCCGGGGCTTAGCGTCCCCGCGGCCCAGTCGTCGACCAGGCCTCCTGGTTGCTGGACTGATCAACCAGGCTGTTGGACGTGGCTGCTCGCAGCCTGACGTATGAGTCACAGCCTGGTTGATCAGGTATCCTTTGGAAATAAATATATAATACTGTAGCGAGTATATTATCCCAATAATATACTCGCTCCAAATGCATTGTTAATATTCCTGTCAACCTTTGGAGATGAATGAGGTGAGGCGTTGCCCGAGCATATAAGCAGCAGAATAGCAAACATTAACTAGTCTACTTTCAAGTGTGGTCTAGAGCAGACACTTGCGAGATACTGTACCGACTCTCAGTGCGCTCAACTCACACCAAAGTATCACCTGTGTACTTCTGTATATTCGACCAAATATATATATAGTATCTTAGTGTCTGTGTTTATTGTCACCATACTTTACGTAACAATAGAACCGTTACATTGGTGACCCAGTGAGTGAAAAGAACACCTAGTCACAAACTAGATCTTCGTCATGGATTTATCTACCAGGTTTCCAGCATACAACGCAGATGAGCCAGAATTTTGGTTCATGCAGATGGAGGCTATTTTCGACCTTCACGAAATTTCGACTGAGAAAGCCCGATATGCCTGTACCCTGCCAACACTTACCTCGGAGGCTATGCACACTGCCTCTGCTGTCATCACCGGACACCAGGACGTACACTGCATTGAAGGCCGCTCTTCTACAGGCAGCAATGAAACGCCGCATTCAACAAAGGGACCAACTCCTCACTGACAAAAAATTAGCAGACAAAACACCAGCTCAGCTTCTGCGGCATATTCAGTATGTGATGCATACTACAACTGGCCCAGCCCCCAGCGAGATTGTGTGATCACTATATATACAACTCTGTCCAAAACACATTCAACCGGCCCTATTCAGTATGGCTGACGACACCCCATTAGCCCAGCTGGCTACACTGGCAGACCGGCTTCATACGACGTCTGATAACGCTACGCTGTCCCATCCCAGTGTAACACAGCAGACTACAGACACCCAACAACTCGACGTCCTCCAGAATCAGCGTTTCTTCCACCCAGGGAGGACGTACCATGCGAATCCAGTATCAGTCTCTAGGCGACAGCGAGAACGTCGGGGAGAGCTTTGTTCTTACCACCAGAAGTTCGGACACCAAGCCCGCAACTGTAGGGCTCCTTGTTCCTGGTCGGGAAACTACTTCGGCGGGGACTATTAACGGCCAGTGACCCCGCCATTTCAAACACTACACTGCTCTACATATCTGACATCATAACCAAACGCCGTTTCCTCGTTGACACAGGTGCAGCAGCTAGTGTGTTGCCTCCCCCACTGGTCAAACCAACCCGTACTCCTGGTTTGGACTTACGAGCCGCCAATGGTACGTCCGTCCGTACATATGGGAACCGCGCCCTGGTTCTCGAGTTCGCCTCTCTGGGTCGCTTTACGTGGACTTTCCTCATAGCGGATGTGGAACAACCCATTCTTGGATGAGATTTCCTGCAACACCATCGACTTATTGTGGATCCCGCAGGTGCAGTACTTCGAGCCTCTCCTAGTACCTCTACATAAGTTAACATCGTCACCCCAGTCGCATCTACGGAACTTCAAGCACTCCTGGATGAATTCAAAGATGTGACCCAACACGCCAGCCCTCAACCAGAGGTGCAACATACGATTACGCATCACATTACTACAACGGGAGCACCTACCTTCGCCAGACCACGCCGCCTGGCACTGGAACGACTGGCGGTAGCACGTGCTGAATTCAATAAGCTACAGGAGGCAGGAATAATCCGCCCTTCGAACAGTCCATGGGCTTCACCTCTCCATATGGTCCCTGTTACGACCCTGGGTTCTCCAGTGGAAACCAGAGGTCAAAACTGAGCTGTTAAACTTTCTGGTAGTACAGTTGAGTGCATCACGAGCGACAATTGTTTGTATCTTCCCTGCCAGACGTAAGACTATTCTTGTTTCTCAAAGAGCATTTAAAGACTGAGCTGGGGGGTTGATTATTAATAACATAGGCACCAACTTTGCTTACTAATACTTTCTAATCATTTGTAAAGTAACAATACGTTGCATAGGGGAAGATCTTTTAGCTGCACGATCAATTAGGCTCCTTCCGGCACCACGACATGCGGGAGGCCTAGCTGGTCGCTAAGAGCGTTCTTCTCTGGCTGGCATTCGTGGGGATGAGACCTACTCTGTGGCTGCACCCCTACTCTCCTCCCTTCTCCTCTTACTTATTTCCCTTACCTGAAGTTCCTGTACCATTAAGTTAAGTACTGTATGGTGTTTAAGTGTGCCTACTCTGGTAGTAACGATTGGTGAGACCTGGGGATAGTATTTGCCAGTGTTTTGGGTACCCCTAAGTGTTGTGTTTTGTATTAGGGTCCCTCGTGGTTTCACTACCCTAGCTGCATCCAGCTTCAGTGCTTATCCAGTAGTACTTTACCCTAGCTTGTTCTCAGTGCAAACCTTGTATCCTGTCTATGTGGACCAAGGCTTTTAACGTAAGGTAGTGTGGTAAAGTTATTATTATTGTTATTGGTGTGAGTGTATATGGGGGGTTGTTAAGGGGTTAATAAATAAGTACATGAATTACAGAGTATCCCTTCTTCCTGTGTGGGAGTGCATTGATCAACCCTTAGACTAACATATATGGTCTAGTAGCAAGTTATTACTACTGTGGATAGTTTATTTTGGGGGCTGGGCCTTTTAGCTCTCCCATATTTGATACTCTGTCTTCTAACTACCCTTACCCCTTAATAGTACCAATTCCCCATAGAAAGCCACCACACATTTATATTTATAACAGTCCCGAAAACAGCCCCAGGGGAATTGCGCCCTTGCGGAGACTACAGGGCTCTCAACGTTCGTACTCTGCCGGATCGCTACCCAATACCACACATCCAGGATTTCTCACAGGGATTGAGCAACGCAACCGTTTTTTCGAGAATTGACCTTGTGCGGGCATTTCACCAGATCCCTGTGGAACCGGTAGACATTCCGAAAACAGCGATCACAACACCTTTTGGACTGTTTGAATTCGTCCGGATGCCTTTTGGTCTACGGAATGCAGCCCAGACATTCCAACGCTTCATCGACCAAGTAGTTAAGGACCTTCCTTTTTGCTACGCCTACATTGACGATCTGCTGGTGGCCAGTACATCACCAACAGAACATCTGCTACACCTCCGAATCCTTCTCACCCGTCTGCGCAACTTCGGCTTGCAGCTCAACTCCGAGAAGTGTATTTTCCATGTTCTAGAGCTGGATTTCTTGGGACACTGTGTGTCAGCAGCAGGGGTCTAACCACTAGAGAAGAAAATCGAGGCAATCAAGGAATTCCCGCGCCCATCCACTCCAAAGAAGTTGCAAGAATTTCTTGGTGTAGTGAATTTTTATCATCAATTCATCCCACATTGTTCGGACATCTTGCGACACTTATACGACCTCTTACGTGATCGGAAACTCACGTCCCGTCTTCCGTTGGAGTGGACTCCCCAGGCAGAGACAGCATTCACCGACATAAAACACAAGCTGGTGGAATTCACCTTGCTCGCACACCCAGTGTCTGACGCTCCCACCAATCTCTCTACCGACGCTTCAAACACAGCAATTGGTGCTGTACTACAACAGCTCATTGAAGGAGAATGGCGCCCAATTGCATTCTTTTCAGCGCGCCTGTCACCCACTGAAGAAAGTACAGCACTTTTGATAGGGAACTGCTCGCCATCTACTCAGCCATACAACATTTCCGGCACTTTCTCGAGGGGCGGAACTTCCACATCCTCACAGACCACAAACCTCTCACTTATGATGCCCGAAACGCTTTGCGTAATAGTGGCTTTAGGCATTGTATGTACTAGCTCTACCTATAAGTCAAACAATCCTTGTAAATATTTATTGTATGTATGTACCTTACCTAAATAAAATTGTATTGTATTGTATTATGCACTGGCGGCCAAGGGTGATGCTCACTCTCCTCGAGTAGCCAACCACAATGGGATTTATTTCCCAATTTACCTCGGATATCCGTCATGTCAAAGGAACTAATAATGTCATAGCCGATGCACTGTCTCGACCCACCATAAACCACGTCGTGACAAACCCAGCTCAGGTGGACTATTGTGTAATCAGTAAGGCCCAACGGGAAGACCCTGATCTGCAGCGATTACGAACATCTGACACAGCTCTCCGGTTCATCGAGATTCCCATGGAAGGTGGCGGAAGTATAATCTGTGACACCTCACGGACAGGAGCACTTAGGCCCTACATTCCTGCCCAGTTTCGCTGGAAAACGTTCTCAGTATTTCACTCCCTAGCACACCCAGGAGTACGTACTTCCCAGAAACTACTAACGGAGCATGTTGTATGGCCAGGAATCAATGCCGATGTTCGACGATGGACTCGCTCATGTCTCCAGTGCCAGCGAGCGAAAACACATCGTCACACAAAGAGCCCTCTTCAACAGTTTCCGTTACCTTCTGACCGTTTCGAGGTGGTGCATGTAGACATCGTTGGACCATTACCGTCGGCAAGAGGATATTCTTATCTACTCACCTGCATCGATCGATTCTCCAGATGGCCGGAAGCAATCCCATTAATCAACATCTCAGCTGAGTCAGTGGTCCAGGCTTTCCTCTCTGGATGGGTCGCCCGTTTTGGCAGCCCTTCTGTCATCATCACCGACCAAGGACGACAGTTTGAATCATTTCTATGGAAGGAACTTATGGAATTCCTCGGCACCACACATAACCGAACCACAGCATACCACCCTGAGTCGAATGGAATGGTAGAACGCTTTCATAGACAACTAAAAGCTGCCCTAAGAGCTCAAGCACGCCCTGATGATTGGATCGACAACCTTCCATTAGTCTTGCTTGGCATCCGTTCGGCCACGAAGGAGGGCAGTGGATTCTCGGCAGCAGACTTAGTATACGGATCTAGCCTGCGGCTTCCGGGCGAATTCTTAACCCCAACGCCACTTATCACACCCCCAGACCCCACTTTTGTCTAGAAATTACGGGCGGCCATGACAAACATTCGGCCTACACCACCACGCCAACCGACAACTCGTGCTACATATGTGCCTCATGAGCTCCACACAACTGAACACGTCTTTATAAGAGTCGACGCTGTTCGACGCCCTCTACAGTCACCTTACGAAGGACCATTTAAAGTGGTTTCTCGAACACCGAAGTTCTTCACCATTGAACGCCGAGGACAGCAGGTAAACATCTCCATCGATCGCCTTAAACCAGCACACTGTGACGCTGCCCCAGACATCTCTCCAGAGACACATCCGCCGACTACGCAGTTCACTTTTCGACCACAGTTACCAGCAGCACCGCCACCTACGACAACGGACGATCCTGTACGACCTCCCACCCTACAACCCCAGTTACCAGCCGCACCACAACCTGATCCTGCGACGAAGCTGCGACGAAGGACGATCCTGTGCGACCTCCCACCCTACGACCCCAGTTAGATGACATCAGCGAAGAGGAGGAAGTTAACTTTGATGGTTATGTAACGCGAGCAGGGCGTACAATCCGTCGGACACCACGACGGTTCTCGATAGAGCAATTCAGAACAGAAGGACAGACTTATGCAAATTTTATGCAAAGGGCATATGCAGACATAGATATGCTGGTAATAAGAAAGGATTAGAATGCAGTTACCAACATCCCAAAAAATGTTTAAATATGCCTAGGAAAGGTGAGTGTCGATTTGGATCAATATGTAGGTTTTTCCATCCTGACATGTGCCAAACCTCACTGGAGGACAGAAAATGCTATGACCTTAGCTGCCCACACTTTCACGTGAAAGGCACGGAACGCTACATAAAGAGTGGCAAGCAGGATAATGAATTTGGAGGAAACTCTATAAATTTTTTATACCAGACCGGCAGAGAATTCAAAAGGAGCAGCATGGAGAGTGTATGGAACTGGATGCCAGATCCACTTGCATTCCAGAATTACAGATACAATTACCCACCGAAAGGGAACTACCACTACGACAGAAAACTGCCCTACAACAATCAGTACTGGTCAGAACAAACTCATTATGTCCACGATTAATGGACATGCCGAAAAAGTCTCCCATTCAAACTATCACTAATAGAGTAACCTCATTCATCTTTGCCAACATACAAGGACTGAAAACAAGAACAAACAACAAAGTACAGTTCATAAATGGCCTCCTCACGGAGTCAAATGCAGTATTTGGAGCTTTCACAGAAACCCATGCAGGGGAATTGTTGGACAGTGAGATCTGGATTCCAGGATATAACCTATACAGGTGTGATAGGAAAATTAGGTCACATGGAGGAGTGGGTCTGTATATTAGGGAAGACCTTATATGCTCGGAGCTCCTAAACGTTACAAATGAGGTGGTAGAGGTACTGGGATTAAAAATAGAGAAAATAAATTTAGTGATTATACTAATATACAAACCGCCAGATGCAACGGCTGAGGAATTCACAGAACAGATAAGCAAAATAGAGAATAGCCTTGATAATTTGGAGAACCCGATACCTGATATTATCTTCCTAGGTGACTTCAACTTGCCTAGTCTCAGGTGGAAAATAGCAAACAATAATATTATACCAGGAAATCTATCAGGACCTAACCAACCACAGATTAGAGAACTACTTAGATTCTGTGACAAATTTTCACTCAATCAGCAGATATCGGAGCCAACGAGAAATGAAAATATTCTAGATCTGATCTTTACGAACAATGAAGACATTATCAGAGACATTACGATATCAGATACCACATACTCAGATCACAAACTCATTGAAGTGCAAACGACCATCAATACTCAGAATAGACCTAAAACGTTGATAAAGCGAGAGGGGCTATTCAGTAAATTCAATTTTAATAATAAAAGGATAGACTGGGAGATAATAAACAGCGAACTTACAAACATTCCATGGGGAACTGTTCTAAATAATACAAGTTCTACAGAAGGAATAGAAAAACTGACTTCAGAAGCGTATCAAGTCTGTCTGAAACATGTTCCTTTGAGGAAAGCCAGAAAGAGATCTAACGTAGAAAGAGAACGCAGACGACACTATAAACGCAGGAAAAAAATAACGGAACTGCTTATGCAGACACGAATTTCCCGTCAAAGAAGGAATAATTTAAATAGGGAGATTGAAGAAATCGAGCGGAAATTGAAACACTCATATGAAACTGAAGAAAGGCAGTTAGAACAGAAAGCAATTCAGGAAATAAAGAAAAATCCAAAATATTTCTTCTCATATGCGAAATCAAAAGCAAAAACCACTGCCAGTATTGGACCTATTCGTACAAGTGAAGGTTCATACACGGAGGATGACAAAGAAATTAGTGAAATCCTAAAAAAGCAGTATGAGGACATGTTTAGCACTCCAATAAACAACATGAAGGTGGAAGATCCAGACAATTTCTTTATGCGGGATATTCAAACCCCTGTAAATATAACTGATATAAACACGAGCGCACTAAATTTTGAAAAAGAAATTGAAAACATGCCCATGCACTCGGCCCCAGGTCCAGACTCATGGAATTCAATATTTATAAAGAAATGCAAAGTGCCGGTAGCACAGGCACTCAGTATAGTGTGGAGGAAGAGCTTGGACACGGGGGAGATACCAGATGCACTTTAAGTAGCAGACATAGCCCCTCTACACAAGAGAGGGAGCAAAGCATTGGCAAAAAATTATAGACCAGTTGCACTAACATCGCACATCATAAAAGTATTTGAGAGAGTGATTAGGAGTCAGGTCACCAATTTCATGGAGACCAATGACCTTCACAACCCAGGCCAACATGGATTTCGAGCGGGAAGATCGTGCCTCTCACAGCTACTTGAGCACTACGACAAAGTCACTGAGGCATTAGAAGAGAAACAGAATGCTGATGTGATATACACGGACTTCGCAAAGGCTTTCGATAAATGTGACCATGGCGTGATAGCACACAAAATGAAGTCAATGGGAATAACCGGTAAAGTAGGACGCTGGATACTCAGTTTTCTGTCAAACAGGACTCGGCGAGTAACTGTCAACCATATAAAATCTAGTCCAAGTGCAGTGAAAAGCTCTGTACCTCAGGGTACAGTCCTTGCACCGCTGCTTTTCCTTATTCTCATATCAGATATAGACAAAAATACAAGTCACAGCTTCGTATCATCCTTTGCAGATGACACAAAAATCAGTATGAAAATTACCTCGGCTGAGGACATTGAAAAACTTCAAGCTGATATTAATAAAGTTTTCGACTGGACATCAGAAAATAACATGATGTTTAACAGTGATAAATTCCAGGTACTCAGGTACGGTAAAAATGAGGACCTTAAACATAATACAGAGTACAAAACACAATCAAATGTACCCATAGTAGGAAAACAGCATGTAAAGGATCTGGGAATAATAATGTCTGACGACCTAACGTTTAAGGAGCATAACCAAGCAAATATTGCGACAGCCAGAAAAATGATAGGATGGATTACGAGAACTTTCAAATCCAGGGATCCCATCACAATGGTTGTACTCTTCAAGTCACTTGTGTTGTCCCATCTTGAGTACTGCTCAGTACTCACTTCCCCCTTCAGAGCAGGAGAGATTGCTGAAATAGAGGGAATACAGAGAACATATACGGCACGCATAGACGCAATAAAGCACCTAAATTATTGGGATCGTCTCAAAGCCCTCCAAATGTACTCACTAGAAAGAAGACGAGAGAGATATCAAATAATATACACCTGGAAGATACTGGAGGGCCAAGTACCAAATCTACACAGTAAAATAACAATGTACTGGAGTGAACGACATGGAAGGAAATGTAGAATAGAACCAATGAAGAGCAGAGGTGCCATAGGCACAATCAGAGAACACTGTATAAACATCAGAGGTCCGCGGTTGTTCAACGTCCTCCCAGCAAGCATAAGAAATATTGCCGAAACAACCGTGGACATTTTCAAGAGGAAACTAGATTTATTCCTCCAAGGAGTGCCGGACCAACCGGGCTGTGGTGGGTATGTGGGCCTGCGGGCCGCTCCAAGCAACAGCCTGGTGGACCAAACTCTCACAAGTCGAGCCTGGCCTCGGGCCGGGCTTGGGGAGTAGAAGAACTCCCAGAACCCCATCAACCAGGTATCAACCAGGTAATTCACCAACCAGCTAAGTTCCTTGATCAAGTATTTTTCCTTTCATCCCCTGGGAGGAGGAGTTCTGTAGCAAGTAGATTATCCCAATAATATACTCGCTCCAAATGCATTGTTAATATTCCTGTCAACCTTTGGAGATGAATGAGGTGAGGCGTTGCCCGGGCAACACGGTGAGGTGTTGCCCGAGCATATAAGCAGCAGAATAGTAAACATTAACTAGTCTACTTTCAAGTGTGGTCTAGAGCAGACACTTGCGAGATACTGTACCGACTCTCAGTGCGCTCAACTCACACCAAAGTATCACCTGTGTACTTCTGTATATTCGACCAAATATATATATAGTATCTTAGTGTCTGTGTTTATTGTCACCATACTTTACGTAACAATAGAACCGTTACAATACATATATAAAATGCTGAACTGTAGAGCCAATCCTGACCTCAAAAGCTTCATAGAAGGTTGTAACAGAACCCATGAGCACCACACCAGAAATAAATACAGTTTGGTATTCCAAGAGTACGACTTAATCAAACTAGAAATGCTCTACAAGTCAAGGGACCCAGAATGAAATCAAGGGACCCAGAATGTGGAATGACCTTCCCAACCATGTTAAAGACTGTACCTCCCTCAACCAGTTTAAGATAAAAACGAAGCTCTACCTAATAAACTCCCTGTAACATATCTTACCCCTCTATTGTCAACCCATGTCTGTTTTTTTTTTTTTTAAACAACGCTGTTTGTCGACCTAATTGTATTTGTGCTGGTTTTTCAGCCATGTTCCCCCCTTTTTTATTTCTATTTTTATTTGTTCTCAACACATTTTATTCTTTATACTCAATTAGTATTAAGCTTTAGTCATTTAAGTTTTTCATGCCCAAAACGCTTTGCGTAATAGTGACTTTAGGCATTGTATGTACTAGCCCTATCTATAAATCCATCATTCTTTGTTAAATCTCTTGTATGTATGTACCTTACCTAAATAAACATTTATTTATTTATTTATTACTTAACTGCGCCAACCGAGTATTCTCGGTCGGTGGGAAACTGCGCCAACCGAGAAAACTTTTTTATTTTTTCGTACCCATTCTAAATGTGTGAGAGGTTGGTTGTGTACGAAATGGACTCTTAGGACCTACAGTGAAAGGCAGCCATCTTGCAAAAAATTTCCAGAATGCCCTAGGGCTGCTGGCTGGCTTAATACTGAGTGAGCAACCATGGGTGGCGCACACGCTTCTGGCTCCCAAACACCTATCACCTATCCGACACGGTGTTGAAAGATTGCACTCTGTCGGTGAAAATCAAACCTTATTGTTTGAAGAACATATGGGTCATAATACTGGTGAAGCTAGATGCAATAAGGACCTAACACAAACGTCAGATGCAAGTGATACAGCACCTCTGAGGACGATACAGCGAGCGTATCCAGTTGTAGCTCTGAGCGCCACCCTTGCCCCACCTATGCTATCTCCAATTTATATAGATGATACATAGATGAATCGTTTTCTGCGTTCAGTGATGATGCATCTGATACAAGTAGCATAGAGGAACAGTGTTAGCGGCTTCCATGATGGTGTTTTCCATAGTTATTTTCAAGAATGTTTTTTGTTTTTTTTTTTGTTTAACAAATCAACGCTGTTTTAATGTAATTTTCTGTAATAATTTGTAATTGTATTTGTGCTGTTTTTTCAACAATGTTCCCCCCTCTTTTACCTCTATTTTTATTTGTACTCAACGCATTTTTTTCTTTTTACCCATTAGTTTTAAGCTTTGGTCAGTAGTGTTTTTTCCTGCCCGAAACGCTTTGCGTAATAGTGGCTTTAGGCATTGTATGTACTAGCTCTTATCTATAAAGCCAACAAACTTTGTAAAATCTCTTTATGTATGTACCTTTGCCCAAATAAAAATTATATTATATAGAATAGCTGAATCTCTTCTTGACTGATGGACACTCTTTGAGGCTGGCTGAATCTCTTCCTGTGTGGGACCTTACAAAGAGTTCTTTTCGCGACTACTTTACAAATTGATCTTTCCTATAATTTTTTCAAGACTACCTTACGCTTTACAAGCTTGGCTATACATACCACCTACAGGTACTAATGCCAAGTGTGTACGTGAGTACGCTATTTGCAAGCACACAGAACACATAATTCAATTTCTCCCACCCTACCCATCAACATTGGTGTTCCTCAGGGCAGCATACTTGGCCCTCTCCTCTTTCTCATCTACATTAATGACCTTCCAAATGCCCCCCCCCCCCAACACCTCAAACCAATTCTATTTGCTGACGACACAACCTTCATTTACTCCAGTCCTGACTTGCTCTAAATGCCACAGTATAAATACTGAGCTAAATAAAGTCCATCTTTGGCTAACTGCCAACAAACTCACCCTTAACATTGACAAAACTTTCAATGTTATATATTCTGTTTGGCAATAAATCCTCTAATCAAATAAATTTCAAAATAAACAATACATAAATTTGTAACAAATTAGATGGCAAATTCCTTGGCATTCTCATTGACCACAAGCTGAATTTCCAGGGACACATTCTAAATATATCAAAAAAAGTTTCAAAAACTGTTGGCATTCTTTCTAAGATCAGATACCCCTACTCGGTACCCCCTAGATCGGTACCCCTACTCAAATCTCTGAATATGTTAGACATTAAGTCACTGCACATTCTCTCATGTGTATTATACATATAAATATAGCTAATATAGTTATATAGCTTTATATAGCTATATAAAACGCTAAACTGTAATGCCAATCCTGACCTCAAAAGCTTCATAGAAGGTTGTAACAGAACCCATGAGCACCACACCAGAAATAAATACAGTTTTGATATTCTTAGAGTACGACTTAATCAAACTAGAAATGCTCTACAAATCAAGGGACCCAGATTGTGGAATGACCTTCCCAACCATGTTAAAGACTGTACCTCTCTCAACCAGTTTAAGATAAAAACGAAGCTATACCTAATAAATTCCCTGTAACCTACCTTACCCCTCTAATGTCATCCAATGTCTGTTTTTTTTAAAAGAGCGCTGTTTGTCGACAGAATTGTATTTGTGCTGCTTTTTCAGCTATGTTTTCATTCCATGTTTTCATTTTACTCTTTATGCTCAATTAGTATTAAGCTTTAGTCATTTAAGTTTTTTATGCCCGAAACGCTTTGCGTAATAGTGGCTTTAGGCATTGCATGTACTAGCCCTAACTATAAATCCATCACTCTTTGTAAAATCTCTTTTATGTATGTACCTTACCTAAATAAACATTTTTATTTTTTATTTGATTTTTTGAGATATTATGTACCCCACCCTGCCCTGGTGACTCTCTATTACTCCCTCATCTATCCATATCTCAACTATGGTATTTGTGCTTGGGGTTCTACTACCCAAAATCATTTACGTCCTCTAATTACTCAACACAAAGCTGCTATTAGGACAATATCCAACTCTGGCCCCAGACATCACTCGGTACCCCTACTTAAATCTCTGAATATGTTAGATATTAAGTCACCGCACATTCTCTCATGTGTATTATACATATATAAAACGCTGAACTGTAATGCCAACCCTCTACACAGAGCAAACGAGTTAGTCGATGCTTGGGCAACCACCTCTAGCTTCAATAATCTTCCCCCAGACATACAGTTCAGATTAAATGCTGGTTACGGAGATCGAGAAAGGCTCGTTGACTTCATGCTCCACAAGGAAGATGAATGCAACGTGCCATTTACTGAGTTTGAATTACTCGCGGCCCTAAAGAAAGGCAAAGCCACATCCCCCGGTGAAGATGGTATCACTTATGACATATTGCGTCTGCTCCCTTTAGTACCAGGGAATCCCCTGCTTGAGCTGTATAATATAAGCTATGTTACTGGGGAGCTTCCTAACTCTTGGACCAACAGTATAATCATACCAATTCCCAAGCCAAATCAAGAGAATGCTTTCCGCCCAATTTCCCTTACTAGCTGCATTTGCAAAACATTCGAGAGAATGGTCCTAAACCGTCTCCTCCATAGAATAAGAACCATGCTATCCCCCCAGATATATGGCTTCATGCATGGAAGGAGTGTGCATCACCACCTTTCTTACCCTGCACACTGAAAAGACATATACCACCTTCCTAGATCTTAAGTCTGCCTTTGATATTGCAAATAGACATGTTATCTTGAGTGAGCCTGCAAGAATGAATATTGGTGGTCGGCTTCTTTGTTGGATCAGGGGTTACTTATCCAACAGGAAGTCATCTGTATTTTTCCAGGGGCATAGGAGTGTAACAAGAGACTTTGAACTAGGTACCCCGCAGGGTGGTGTCCTCAGTCCTACCTTATCTAATATCTTAATAAACACGCTGTTAAACTCTATACCGAGCAAACCCAACGTCCACATCATTATCTATGCTGATGATATAATGATACACACTACTGGGTATGCTAACACGCAGAACACTCTTAACTCTGTATTAGACTCATGTCAGGACCTAGGTTTAATTATCTCAGCAGAGAAAACAAAAATACTAAATCGGCGCCCACCCAGGCAGGGAGGAGCTGTTCGCAAGATGCAACTGTCTGATGGCTCCCAGCTTGACTATGTAAACAGATTCAAATACCTTGGCCTTGAGGTGCCACTGTATGGTCCTGTTGTATTCAGACTCTGTCGTCAGTTTAAAGAGAGGCTCCGAGCTCTCAAGGCTGTTGCAGGTTATCACTCAGGCTATGGTGCCAATGTCAGAATTGTCAAAATGATGTACTTTGCATACATCAGATCTTTAGTGGATTATGCTGCACCTCTGCTTGTCTTGATGCCTGAAAGAAAGCTTGGAGGGCTTGAAAAATTGCAGAACGAAGCCTTGAGGATAATCCTTGGGTGCCTTCGTACCACAAAGATACTTAATATGAGAAAGGAACTTAATATTCTGAGCGTTGTTGATCGTGTTACTGAAATTAACTGTCAAATTGGTATAAAAATGCTTAGGCTAACTCATCCTAATCCTTGCACAGAAGCCCTCCAGAATTTCTTTATTGAAGATCAGCATTGTTCCAAATGGATAACAAAAACTGGAACTCTACTCAGAATGTATGGGGTTCATGATTTGTACCAAGAGAAACAACAACGGCACTTTCCTGCACCGTGGAAGGTTACACCCTTTCCAGTTTTAATCCCTCCCTTTCCACCCAAGAAGCAAATTAGAGATCAGCCCAAGCTTCGTCTTGAGGCAAAGCTCAACGCCTTAAGCCATATTGATGCTGTGTCCACAGAGCATTCTCTCTCTCAAATTATATACACTTTTGGTTCCCTACACCGCACCATGGGTGCAGCTGGAAGTGCAGTTGTCCTGACAATAGGCGATGGCCTATACTTTGAGTGGGGAGTCCGTATAAACAACTGGGCCTCTACCCTTCAGACTGAACTATATATATATTTGCCTTGATACTTGCACTGAAATGTGTACAAGTCTCCAAACTTGATACATTAATTGTAAGTGACTCCTTATCATCCTTAAATGCTCTCAACTCTTTAAGACATAACTGAAACATGCTCGTGTCTGAAGCTAGACACAAATACAACAAAATTATTAAGGATGGTAACAGAGTCCATTTCATGTGGTCTCCATCTCATGTTGGCCTCTGAATGCATGATAGAGCTGATAAGTTAGCCAAAGAATCTGCCTTTAAAGGAGCCGTTGAGTGTAACCTTAGATTGTCAATGAGCAATCTGAGAGCAGCAGTACACCGAGAACTTCAACAAGATCTTGTAGATCTGAGGCAAAGTGAAATTGACACCAGTAATTCCATCTATCATCATACTATCATGCAAGAGGAGCCACACATCTATGGATCATCCAATAAAATCAGCAGACTTCTAGATGTTACTACTGCTCGGCTTAGACTTGGTTACAAGTATCTCTGGGAATTCTCATTATCTGCTTATGTAGACCTGACCAAATGTAAACTGTGTCAACAAAATTATTCGCACACCCTCCGTCACTATGTGATGGAGTGCGAAAACATACGTGAATTTAGAGACAATTCTATAACCAATGTTCCAGCGATGTGTCAATATTTCATTCAAAATTATCTGCTACCAGAAATTTTAGCCAAATATCCCCAGTTTGCTAACTGTGGGTAGTAACTAAGTGATTGTAACCTATCCACCGCTGCCCACTGGATGGGGGGGCGGTGTGCAGGACAAACATATAAATTTTGACACTAGCTCTCCACATATGTCAGTTGCTTAATTTAGAACCTGTACTTGAGGTCGATCTCGAACCCATGGTTGATGTGACAACTTATATTGAATTTTGTAACTAGCTCATCAAGATTGTAACTTGCTTAGCTAAATGAATTGTGGGGTTCAGTCCCTGAGCTCATTATGTGCCTCTGTAACCCTTTCCACTACCACCCACAAGATGGGTATGGGGTGCATAATAAATGAACTAAACTAAAACAATCCTGACCTCAAAAGCTTCATAGAAGGTTGTAACAGAACCCATGAGCACCACACCAGAAATAAATACAGTTTTGATATTCCTAGAGTACGACTTAATCAAACTAGAAATTCTCTACAAATCAAGGGGCCCAGAATGTGGAATGACCTTCCCAACCATGTTAAAGACTGTACCTCTCTCAACCAGTTTAAGATAAAAACGAAGCTATACCTAATAAATTCCCTGTAACCTACCTTACCCCTCTATTGTCAACCAATGTCTGTTTTTTTTTTTTTTTTTTAAGTGGCGCTGTTTGTCAACAGAATTGTATTTGTGCTGCCTTTTCAGCCATGTTCCCCCCTTTTTTATATCTTTTTTTATTTGTTCTCAACTCATTTTATTCTTTATGCTCAATTAGTATTAAGCTTTAGTCATTTAAGTTTTTCATGCCCGAAACGCTTTGCGTAATAGTGGCTTTAGGCATTGTATGTACTAGCTCTATCGGCTAGGACTCAAGAGAAAAAAAATGAACGTGATCGGTGTCCAAAGCGAGCGATACTGTTAAACTAACAAAACAAAGATGCCGAAGAAATATAAGAAAATTCACTTTCACAAACAGAGTGGTAGACGGTTGGAACAAGTTGAGTGAGAAGGTGGTGGAGGCCAAAACTGTCAGTAGCTTTCATGTTGTCAGCCCGAAGTGTTAGCAAGATGGAGCCTGCTGTCACTTCTCGAGGGGCTGTTGAATAGCTGTGTTGCAAATGCCACTTGATGTACAATAACGTAACCATTCGCTGTGGTGTAACTTAGTCTGTGATATTTTTCTTTGCTTTGCAATATTGCGTCATCAGTGGGCACACCTGTGTTCAGGTTAGTTCAGTATGCAGCCTCACAGCAAGGGTTGCTATTTAGCTGTTTGTTATCGTGCCACTAGATTGACATTAACGTAATGTAAACTCGGGAATGTAGTAGTTAGTCTCTTGTTATTAATAAATTGTTATGTTATAGAAAACAGTCTTTGATGTCAACCCTTCAACCATATTATTCCACCATATTTCTGCATATTATTAAATGTTGATGTGATCTTGGTAAGGCGGCTGTTCTTGGGAATTCGAATTCCAATTCATAGCGCCACTTCAAATATAAATATTTGATTGTGAGAACCCGTCGGTTACCCTTTATTAGTTTAACGTCCTGTTTAACTAGGAGGAGCCAGCGGCCTATTGTGGACAGGTTTTCACCCTTGGTGGTGGAGGCCTGGCGGTTTGCTCCCGCTTTTCCTTTTTCTACTGGACTCATGCTTAACTGCCGTGAGCAGACTTTAAACTTGTAGTCCACCTCTTAAGGAAGGTAGGCGTAGAGAAAAATCTCACACTCTGTGCGCCGGCTGAGACGCCAGGAGAGAGAGGTAAACAATGGAGCGTACAGGACGCTACCAGCTTGGAAGCTACTAGTCATGTATCAGTTTAAGTATTAAAGTCAATAAGCAAGCAATGGCTTTATATCAACCCTACAACCAAGACTTCCTCAGTAACACACAACACCACAGTGAAAATATTGGAAAAAATAATAAAAACTAAATGGGTAAAGCACTTGGAGAGAAATGATATAATATCAGACAGACAGTATAGTTTTCGATCTGGAAGATCCTGTGTATCGAATTTACTCAGTTTCCATGATCGAGCCACAGAGATTTTACAGGAAAGAGATGGTTGGGTTGACTGCATCTATCTGGACCCAAAAATGGCTTTCGACAAGAGTTCCACATAAGAGGTTGTTCTGGAAACTGGAAAATATTGGAGGGGTGACAGGTAAGCTAATGTGGATGAAAGATTTTCTGACATAGAAAAATGAGGGCAGTAATCAGAGGCAATGTATCGGACTGGAGAAATGTCACAAGTGGAGTACCAAAGGGTTCAGTTCTTGCACAAGTGATGTTCATTGTCTACATAAATGATCTACCAGTTGGTACACAGAATTATATGAACATGTTTGCTAATGATGCTAAGATAATAGGAAGGATAAGAAACTTAGATGATTGTCATGCCCTTCAAGAAGACCTGGACAAAATAAGTATATGGAGCACCACTTGGCTAATAGAATTTAATGTGAATAAATTCCATGTTATGGAATGTGGAATAGGAGAACATAGACCCCACACAACCCATAAATTATGTGAGAAATCTTTAAAGAATTCTGATAAAGAAAGAGATCTAGGGGTGGTTCTAGATAGAAAACTATCACCTGAGGACCACATAAAGAATATTGTGCAAGGAGCCTATGCCACACTTTCTAACTTCAGAATTACTTTTAAATACATGGATGGCGAAATACTAAAGAAATTGTTCACGACTTTTATTAGGCCAAAGGTAGAATATGCAGCCGTTGTGTGGTGCCCATATCTTAAGAAACACAACAAACTGGAAAAGGTGCAAAGACATGCTACTAAGTGGCTCCCAGAACTGAAGGGCAATAGCTATGAGAAGAGATTAGAGTCATTAAATATGCCAAAACTAGAAGACGGAAGAAAAAGGGGTGATATAATCACTACGTACAAAATAGTAACAGGAATTGATAAAATCAATAGGGAAGATTTCCCGAGACCTGGAACTTCTAGAACAAGAGGTCATAGATTTAACACTATCGCCCGCGACACGAGAGCGCCGCAGACTTTGACGTCATGGGGCTAATGGTGCAGGCGAGCATGCGGCGACACCTAAATGTGTATACTCGTTTCAGTTTTCTCACCTTAATTCTTGTGCTACGTCATTCGTTTTGGTATCATTGTGTTCGCAATTAAATTTCCTGCAGATGTATATGCATATAATGTCCAAAAGCCTGTCGAGACTCCCCGCAGCAAAGCCTAAAATTACCCGTGAACGAGCACCAATTTGCACACCTCAACCTAATGTGTATACTCATTCAGTTTGATAACATAAATTTTCATGTTACATCGCTCGCTTTGGTATTAAATAGTTCGCAATATAAAGGCGCGCATTTTAAAATTAAACTCATAATAACAGAGCAATAACTGGAATTTTAACAAATATTTTAATTTTGGCCGCTCATCATCAAAATTATTTATTTATTTCCAGTGTTCTGACATCAATTTTCATGTTACATCGCTCGTTTTGGTATCAAATTGTTCACAATATAAAGGCGTGCATTTTAAAACTAGTCCCATAATAATAGCACAATAAATAGAATTTTAACAAATATTTTAATATTTAAAATTTAGACTCAAAAACGTATTTATAATCTTTCAAGTGTTCTGACATCGTTTCATGTTACATCTTTCATTATGGTATCAAATTGTGCGCATTCTAAAGGCACTTATTTTGAAACTATCCCGAGGTCGACCGGATAAAAAAGGAATTTTATACAAATATTTTTGTAGGGGAAGTGTAGTTACAGGATGAGAGCTATGCTCGTGGTGTCTCGTCTACCCAGCACTCTTTGTCATATATCTTTCCCTGACAGCTACTATAATCACAAACTCAGGGGTCCTCCCGCCCCCCAGGAGAGACCCACGTAACTAGGTGGAAGTCTAACAGTGACTCCCCCCTATCACAACCCAGTGTGAATACTCTTTGCAACTCCCACTAAGAAGTTGCCCTGTTGTAACCCGATACACCGACAGGCAAGGCGGGAATTCTGGGACACAGCTCCACAGATCCCTAGTATGACTCTACTCTCGTCACCAGACGACAACCAAAAGAAATTGCCTGAAGTGATTAATTACGTTAATTGACTGATGGCAGCAGTCAGCAACAAAGTACCACGGTCATCACAAACAATTGTCTCCCACTAGACAACAACATGATGATACTCTACGTTAATCTTTAACACTTGTCTCTCTCTTGTTAACAATAACTCAACATATTACAACACACTTGACTCCTTGCAAGTATTCAGTGAGTAATTCTCAATTAAGGTCAAACGGACCACTAATTACATCCCCATTCAGTTACGTTAACTAAGCCTACCCTAACTTGGTAGCTTCTCTACAGTCTGTGTCAAAATATTACTAGTGAGTGTTAATTACCCTAATTAGGGCACTAATTACTGCTGAGCCATTAATTAACTGTCACCAGGACCGATAATTAATCATCCATAAATACGTCTCACTCCGCACTGCCTAAGCAGGTCTCATCAAACACTGTGAATTCACGGGAAAGGAGTTAATTACCCTAATTAACAAGATGTGCCAATAATCCACTGTCCTCAGACAGGATATGATTAATACAACGATCTATGCTAGCTCCATGACCTCGCTTTACCGAGTCACCGGAGCTCTCCAATGCTAATTACTCCACTAATTAACATGAGCCACTACTTTCTATTCCCCTGAAAGGTAATTAGTCTCGAGCATATTACGTTAACACAAATACTGACAGACTCTGACAGAACCTCTCCCACTACGTGAATTCATGATGAGAAGGCTAATTACATAATTAGCTAGAGTGGTCAATTAACTGTCACATGGACAATTAATTGCTCCCGAGACGTATCTCATTCTAGCTCGACACTGTTCTCTCTTATAACAGCCCTCACTCACTCCACAATACTAAGTGTGCCCCCTTTATCCAGTTAATTACCCCATAATTAACTCACTGAATCCTTAAGTCCTCAACATAACTTAAAGAACAAAGTAACCCCAGCGTTACATAGGTCACACTATAATGGCATGCAACATGATATCAGCACTACCCACACATATAGTTGCAGCTACTGCAACTCGCTAATTACTGTGCCCACACAATAAAACACACGGTTGTGCAACACACACAAGTATACTAATATTACTGCCCCTCTCTCTTTTACTTCTTGCACCTGATTGCAAAGGAATACTGTGAACACATACATACCTCAGCCAGGCAATTAACCCATCAATTGCCTGCTCTCATTAAGTACTGAAAATTCCCCTGAATAATCCTAGAGGTCCCTTAAACCCTCAACACAGTTCCTGGGGCAATAATATTGTATACTGATAACAACACTGCACAAACCTGCAACATAATGATGCCGTCAGCATACCCCACATGCTAATGACATCATTAGGCAATCAGTCAGCAATCACCTCTACTGACTTACCACACAACACAGTACAATAGCATGCAAATGAACACATAGAAATGGCATTCACATAATGAAAATTACTCATCAAGTAAGGTGCAACTAATTACACAGACTTCAGGGGTCCCCATTGACATCCCTGTCTACCTCTAATGATTATAATTTTACTGTACTCTATGGCATTAATCTAGCCTGAACGATTATATAGAATCGACAGGCTGGATCACTTATATGGTAAATCTCTACACTGACTGGTTACACACTCCAGTCAGTCTACACACTTATATAAATATATATATAACTACTTGTGTGCTACCGTGTACAACATCCATCTCCAGGTACATCCCAACCAATCACCTGGACGACAGTACAGACAGCTGTCTCTCAGCTGCTTCCTCACTGTTAACAACTTTCATTGTACTCACGGCTCCTTTCTACTGCCTTCTTTCCCTTATTTTCCTCATTACCAAAGTTACTACCACACTAGCTGACAACACTTAGCTGCTTGCTCCTCATGCGTCGACAAGATGTGGCCCTAGGCTGTCCCGGGAAAGTGGCCAGGGCATGTGGCCAAGGCAGTTGGCCACAGCGCCCCTCCCGAGCTGAGAGAGGGGGGGTTTGGTGGCCTGGGGTGCCCGGCGTGTGGGTGGCCTGAGTGGCGCATGACGTCATACCCCCCCCACCGGCCGGGCTAGCGGGCGGGGTGGTGTTTGCCTGGGTGGGAAGCCTCCACCCGCGGGCGGGCGCGCACGCACATGGTGCTTGCTTCAGGCTGGCTGGCTGGCACCCACCAGCATACACACGTGGATGGAAGATCACCTACTCTCCCATCAAACCAGCATGCTCGCTCGTACACTCGGGTGACAATGGCCGGCGGCGTCACCACATGGCCACCGCCAGGTGGAATGCAAAGTCCAACATGTGCCTGTAATATCACATACGCGTACACTGCCCAACATCAATTGTCCATTGCCACTAGACAGGATACTCTCACACCTGTTACACCCGGCTCTGCCAGCCTGCCTCATGCGTTCACAGTCAACTGTCTCTTAGCTTTTTACTGTTTCTTCCGTAAATCCCTGGCCCCAATTCACTTAATTGGGCCTTGACACAACCCCTGATGGCAGGAGTGCCATCAATCGAGTAATTTGGATGACAGAAGCGATTAACAGGGGGTGGAGGGGGAAAATCCCCCCCCTCCACCCAGACACGTCTTCCTTCCCTGGCCGCCCAATTCAAACTGAAGATTTCGCGGGCTAAGGGACACCAGATACCCATACCTCTTCCCTACAATGCCTAGACCAATCAGCTTGGAGCCGGCACAGCTTCCTCATGCCGCTCCCAATCAGAATTGTTCGCACCAAAACTAGGCTTGGACCACACATGCGGGACCCAATCACATGCCTCCGTCACCCTCGGCGTCTTGTGACGTCACAAGGAGGAGGAGGCCTAAGGAGTGGCGTGATGTCTCCCATGTGGGGGGGGGGGGCGAAGAGGCAGCGCTCACCCCACTCTCCCCCCCACCTCTAACGGTTTTAGTCAAGTATCCTCTCACACTCACTCTCAACTCCCATCCTATTTCACAGAAACATGAAAATCTCTGTAATTCTCTCTACAGAGCAATCACAGACTTCTAACTACTCTCAAGTGATAGTTCTTGACATAAGCTTTCATTCAACACCCAACAAGCATATGTTATTTTGAAAGCTTCAATTTCTAGAGTGTCTAGCCCAATCTAGAAACTAGGAAAACTAGCTGAGGGATCTAGATCCCTCACACATAGAAAACGGATGGTACCATTTTCTGTGAACATGACATCCCTTCTTTTTCTTTAAAAAGAATGAATACAGGATGTCTACCATGCTTGTAGCACAAAGCAAAGTTATTGACAGAAAGTAAGTTATTAACATATCAAGAGATATTGCATACATTTAACATTAATTAAGCACACAAAGAATTTAAACATCTTAATCTTTACCACAAAGGATTTCAATGTTAAAAATACATATGTGGGATATTTGGGGCGTGAATCTAATTATTTAAATATAATGTAGTAAATTAAATTACGAAGGACCACCCGCTTTTAAAGTAAAGAGGGAAACTGAGAATTTCTGATCATTAGATAATTCCTAGATGAAACCAGTAACTATGGATAAAACTAGAAAGTATGATCATAATAATAATTAATGGGCTGTATTATTAAATGAAACAAACCTCAAACACCTACATTGGGGGGTTATTACTGGAGGTAAGTACGTCCAGGAATTAGTGTGGTTCGTTCACTAATTCAATTAATAATAATCTAATCCTATAAAATAATACTGAAACTGATATCATTACCAAAAGGAGGAACATAGATTATGAGCATAGTAATGAGTTACAGTAAACCACATATTAATCCCAAAGAATTCTGCACAAGATAAATTGCAATAGAATTATAAAAGGAAATAAATCTTAGCTTAATGAAGATTCCTTTAGAAAGCCATGGAAGTCCTCTTATTCTCCAGACTCGGTCGACTGACGAGTGGAACGGGATAACATGGGGGAAGGCAGTATGAAGAATTCTTCTCTCGTGCTGCAAGACAAATAAATTTTCAGTAGCAACTGATTTGACTACTAAATCTATATTCAAGAATATTAAGAGTTACAGGTGACAAATTTTAATCACCTGTTATTAGGTGTTATCGTGCGTCTTAACGGACAATCATCCTGCTACTATCAAAACTTCTACCTGATGCATCACATAAAAGAATTTACTTAGCTGTGGGCACTGTATAAGTATTAAGATTGCCGTGCTTCGCATCTCAGGCTCCGGCTAAGCCTATCCTGAATAATGATGCGTTCTGCTGGCTGGTCACGTGTCGTCAGGAACCAAGTCAAAGGGCTCCTTATTTGACACCAGCACTAGCTGAAGATACTATCTGCAAGGTTATTCACGCCTCACAGTGGCGACTTTCATCTGAGGATGGATAACACCTGCCCTATTTGCTGGGCAATGGCGTCTTCTTATGAGTACGGTAAGCGCAGGTCTGCTCTTGATCAGCTCTCCACGTGTACTGAGGATGGCGTCCCTCTACCCACGCCGAGCCCGCGTTCATAAAACAAATTATTGTCTCGAACATTAATATTTCTCGCATTTGCGCTTGAAACGTTAAAGACTGGACGGGTTTATTATTTAGAGGAACAAAATATTGTTATTTACCAATTTAAGAATAGTAAATATATAAGGGAGAGGAATTAATGTCTCCCCATGGCATTCATTTGTGACGTTAATTTTATCACGAGATAGACGCTATGATTCTAACGCTCTATTCGGCTTTTAGTTAGAGATCAATTCGTCTGCAATTAGTTATCATACAGAATGCTTTAATTATGGAGAATCGAATTTAATTCTCACACACATTGGATATAATGTGTTTACTGTAAGGAAATCTGACGCAATACTGGCGTCAGGTGACGTGAGAATTCTAGCCTACTGCACAGATGAAATTATTAGTACATGAGAATTCTACGTGTTGTTAATTTTACTTACTACAATAATTAGTATGGTTAGTAATAAGTAATGAGAATACAACAATGTTGTATTCGGTGTTGGAAATATCCAACAACATATGCAATGTTAAACAAACATGAAAGAAACTGTAATACAAGGTTACAAAATATTGAATGAGATATCTGTATTATTCAAACAATATTAAATTTAGTTTAGCACAATAAGTAAATAATTTGCATTACATGAGAACACAATTAATCATCAAATCGTGTAGGGCGTTTAACATGATGTTTAGGACGAGAGTCCTTAAATACAAGAATATCCCTTGATGAATTGTTTGTCGGGTTATAGCTCATTTTTTCTTTTTCCTTTGTACGACTTTGCACTTCATTATTTTCTACACAAGTTGGAATCACTTTGAAATAGGACATATTACGTGTTATACTATGATCTCTATTACTCGCTGTTACCATAGTTCCTAAAGCGGATGGTACCATTTTCTGTGAACATGACATTCACTATTACACTTTTCAATGATACAGGTCTATAATTGAGGGGGTCGAATTCCGTGCTGCCAGCTCTTGTAGATTGGAAGTATGTTAGCCTTTTTCCACACGTCTGCTACGATTCCTGTACACAGGGATGCCTGAAAGATCAGGTGAAGTGGAATGCTGAGCTCAGATGCACATTCTCTCAGAATCCATCTGGACCAACTGCTTTGTTCTTACTTAGCTCCTTTAGCATATTTTCCACTTCATCTCTAGATACCTTTTGTTTTTTTTTGTTTCTTTTTTGAGATATATACAAGAGTTGTTACATTCTTGTACAGCCACTAGTACACGTAGCGTTTTGGGCAGGTCCCTGGAATATGATCCCCTGCCGTGAAGAATCATTTTTTCATCCAAGTACACATTTTACTGTTGCGTTAAACAGAGGCTACAGTTAAGGAATTGCGCCCAGTAAATCCTCCCCGGCCAGGATACGAACCCGTGACATAGCGCTCGCGGAACGCCAGGTGAGTGTCTTACCACTACACCACAGAGACTGTAATCTATACGCTCTATGTTGTTCTATATACTACTATAATCTCTATAATCGCTCTATAATCTATACGCTCTATGTAGCGTATACCTCTATACGCTCTATGTTGTTCTCTGGAAATCTTATTGTGTCTGGTTCTCTGAAGATTTCATTTTGTACAGACACACTTTGGAACTTTTTGTTTAATGTTTCACACATTTCCTTTTCATTTTCCGTGTATCTGTCCCCATTTCCAACCTCTGAATATTATCCTTTACCTGCAGCTTGCTTTTAATGAATGTGTAATACAGTGTGTTACTGTGTAAATAGTGTGTGAAACTGTACATATTGTAATTTTAGTGAATTTTTAACAAGTAATTTTGCGACAATAAACATTTATTGTGGACACATTACTAACACATGTATCACAGTTCCATGGAACATTATGAACGTTTTACTGTATACATATTGTAAAGGACACAAATATGCATCATGTACGATAAAAAAAAAATAAAACTGCATTAGAAATACATAGAACAAATAATTGAAAATATATTTGTGGCAACACCCGGTGCTTGAATGTCCCGCGCAACCGTGTCTGGGCATGTCACGCACGGGCAACCAGCCCCTGATGACGCCACAGCGCACCTTGTCCATGTCCCCACAGCCAAAATAAGTGGAATTTGGCATTTATTTTTACATAGACATGTTCAGGGAAGGGAATTTATCACTTTACGAAAAAAATGAATTTTTGGGGAACACTTTATTTCATGCGCACAGGGGGAATTTCACAATAAACTCGGCGCAGCACGGTAGTTAATCAATATCACTTAATAAAATAAACACTATTAATGCCAATGGCGAGTACAGACCTGTGTCTTTAACCTCGTGTTTTTGTAAGATGATGGAGAGGATCATTTTAAATAGACTTTTATATATAATAGGTGATCAGCTGTCTAGTAATTTGTTCGGGTTCCTCAAAGGAAAAAGTACCTCTGATTGTATTATTAAATATCTAGCTAATGAAAATGATTATTATAGAATTTTTATTGATTTACAAGGAGCTTCTGATAAAGCCAACAAAGAGGTTATTTTATATGAATTAGCTGGTCTTGGTGTTAAAGGGAGATTATTGCGCTGGATAGGGGATTATCTTTACGAAAGGAAGCCTCAGGTGTGGTATCAAGGTTGTATGTCAGGTGTGAGGTCTTTTGACCTCGGCACACCTCAGGGAGGAGTGTTGAGTCCCAGCCTGTTTAATGTACTAATGAATAAGATAGCATCTGAGAGATACTCAAATGGGGTAACTCCGATCATATATGCCGATGATATTTTGTTTCAGGGCAAGGATATTTCAAAGGTTCAAACAGTGTTGGACAATTTCGGAAACCTGTGTCACCATATGGGACTGGTGGTTAATGAAAACAAAACTAAGTTTGAATGTAGAAGTCGGAGGCCCATTATATTGAAAATAAACGGTAAAAATATAGAGAGTTAATATATATAAATATTTAGGCATATATGTTGGATATACCCATGAGAGTTTGGAAGCTGAGATGAACAGACTGTTGGGTCAATGTCGGAAGAGATTACTAACCTCTGAAGGCCTTGGCATGTTGTGGAAAGGGAGTGGGAGTCCCTGTGCTACGAATGATATACTTGAGTACTGTAAGATCTCTTATTGATTATGCTGCACCTGTCATTTCTTGTTTTGGTAAAGGTAGGATGGGCAAGTTGGAGAAGGTACAAAATGAAGCCATGAGAATTATCTTTGGATGCCCAAGAAATGCTATGATTGAGATAATGAGGATGGAGTTGAATCTGGAGAGTATTGGGGATAGAGTTGTAGAGATAAATGTAGCCTCTACCTATTAGATTAATGAGACGTGGGGGAGCTAATGAATTAATCCTCTCGGTTCAAAAGATGGGAAGTAGTGAACAGTGTATGATGAAGAAGAGAGTATATATGAATAACTTATGTTCTAATGTTATAGAGTATGATGTTATTACAGAGTGTATTGCTGTGCCCAAGAGAAAATTCACACCACCATGGGAGGATTGTAATGTAGATGTAGTAATTACTCCCTTGCAAAAGAAAAAAAGTATTTATGAAATAGGAGAGCTGAGGGCAACATATGATTGTATAATTAGAAAACTGCCTACAGAAAACACTCTACATGTATATTGTGATGGGTCAGTAGCTAAGGATGGGAAGGCAGGATGTGGAGTCTTGATCAGGAAGTACACTGACATCGGCACTGTAGATACTGTTATTGGACGCCGCTTAACTGACAATGTCTCTTCAACGCAAGCTGAACTCCAAGGTGTATTAGCAGGATTACAGGAAGTAGTCAAATGTGGTAAAAATGCTTGCTTCTTTATTGACAGCAGAGGAGCGTTAGAGTCTTTAAATAGCAAACACCCAGTATACCAGAATATTGTGATAAAGTGTAGAGAGAATGTTAAGAAATTAGAAAAAACTGGGTATAAAGTAAGATTCATGTGGATCCCTTCACATGTGGGAATACTGTTGAATGAGGTAGTTGATGACATAGCGAAGAGAGCCACTGAAAAAACTCTTGTTGATGTTGTATGTCAGTTAACCTTGAAACAAATAAAAACAAGAAACAAGATGATCCAAGAGGGTGAAGAAATGATAAAGAGAATGGCAATGGTGGACAGTAGTAACACACTTAAGAATTATTCAATAATAAATACAAATTCGTCCTTCACATATGGTAAAGGAAAGTCTACTTGGAAGGATTCAATTTACATGAGATTAAGATTAGGATACAAATATATCTGGCAATACGGTGTTGATGTCAGTGAAAAAGATAAGGAGTGTAAATTATGTAGTATGCTGCACACCCACACCCTAGAACATTATGTATTAGAGTGTCAACTTATTGAAAACTATAGAAATAAGGAAATAAATAGTGTACCACATCAAATTGTTTGTATGTGTGATAATGGTATGATAGACAGTATACTTAGGAGCTACAAGAATTTTGCCCCTAGAGTGTAACAATTATATGCTGTACTTACTATATTAACCTGCAATGTTAAATGGGATTCTTGTAATGTTATTTGTCTATTTGTACTCACTGCATTTGTGCGCCCCTTGAGGGACTTGAAGTAGAGGGGGGTAGAAATAGCCTAAGCTACTCTATCCCTTTGAGATGTATTTATTGCTTATCTCAATAAACATACTTGAAATTGAATAACACTAATAAATGTCAACTTTTATTCAATAGCATGTGGCAAAAAATCTAATAAGCTTTACCCATGCCCAAAAAACTATTTTGAAGTTTCATATAAAAATAAACAATTGTACACTGAAATATGTACTAGAATATAAAAATACTGTATACAAAATTCACTATATTTTTACACACTAACAAAACTAGTGTTATATATATACAAAATGACATTTAGAAATCGACAGGATCAAGGAAAGAACACAAAGGTATGAGTCTCTTGTACAGAAACACACACACAAGCCTACAACAAAAAAGTGTAAAATATATCTTATTTATACATGTAGAGATTTCCTGCAGAAATTAAAAATTGTTTTAACATAACTAATAAATGCTTAATAATTAATTTGTCTTCAAGCCAGTTCTACGTTTCATTTTGGCAAAGATATTGCAACTTACAATTACTAATGAAATGTATCATGTATATCTACATCTGAACAATTTAGGAAGAATATTTTGCATACAAAACTAAAATTTTTGTGGAATTATTTATATTAATAAATGTTCAAGCGACTTCACTTCAGATTAACATCTGAATTTAGGCAACTTTTTACTTAACATTAGGCTATTTTTTATTGGTTTTAAACAAGTATATTAAATTATTCATAAAAGCCAAATAAAAACTATTATTTTTAATTTAATGGTCTTAATAATATTTCATATATAAATCAAAACTCAAAATTTTGTTCATGAATTAATATTTTATATAAAATTATCAGTATCAATGTAGATACTCATAATTTTACATAACTTTAAAAAAAATAACAGCGTTGAATGTAATGAAACGCCATTTTCTGGATGAGACCCCGAAGGCTCCCCGGAGCTATCCAAGCTGATATGAATGTATTAGACCCTGGCATCAGTCAAAGCAAATGGAGTTCTAGGCCTACCAGGGGACCATGAGCCAGAACCAACTCACCTCGGAGAGGCACGATGAACAATGGCCTATAGAAACCCCCCATGTGGTTGGAAGCATTTTATGTTTGCCATCAACTGGGTCAGGCACTCAGAAAGGTAGGCACCCCAAAACAAACCCTATCTGGTTAAAATATAGTTACTGAAAGTCGAACTGTTGGACAGAACTCCCCCAATTGAAAAAGGAGCATATGAGCATGACGTCACAACTGTCACCGATCCGCTGTCTGCGCAGCTCTCCCACCCAGGGAGGGGTGAAGGCATAGCTCCAGACCACCTGTGCCGGTTATCACACCCCCCAGTTCTGAGGCTAGATGTCAAAACTCGCAAAAACTGCAAACCTGGAGGGAGGGGGGGGGGGGAAAGGTTGCCGGGGGGGCCCTCCGGGACTTACCCAGAAAATGGCATTTCATTACATTCAACTGCTGGTTTTCTGGAGGGAATTCCTTCGGCTCCCCGGAGCTACTTAATCAAAGATAAAATAAGAGGGACTTACCCGGGAGGCGGTCACCACTCACTCCTCAACTCGAAGTGAAGGCTGCAACCGACGACCCAATGTGACACATACCCGACTAGGGCCAGTAACACTGACCAGGTAATGAGCGGCTAGGACTCTGTTCGACCTCCAAAAACCCCCATGCCTGAATGTCAGCCCAAGACAAGTAACCAAAGACGGCAGCCAATGCAGCAAACGTATGAACGTTATAGGCACGAGGATAGACCCGAACTCTGGAAACAGGGAAGAAGGGGAAACTGAGTCAACCCAAAGCCCATCCCCAGTCCCCGAAACCATGGTGCACAGATAACGGTGAAGAGCCGCAACCAGATACAACACATAATGCACCCCTGGCCAAACCAACCAAGCATCAACAACCCAAGGACCCCTCTGGAAAGCAGCAGTCTCAGTCTTTGCCAGAAAAGGAGATGGCTGCAAAAGAACAAACCTACTACCAGGACCAAAAGAGCAGAAACCTTTGTGCCGGAGGAACGCATGAATCTTCCCGACCCGACCCACAGAGACCAATCCCAACAGGAAGAGAACCTTTGCAAAACAATCCTGAACCGAAGGGGCCACAAAAAACCAAGGAGAAGAGAGAATAGAGAGCACCTGGTCCAACGACCAGGATGGCTCAGGCGACGCATGAGAAGGCCGGAGGTGAAACAATGCTTGAGACAGCTTGCAGAACGGAGCAGACGTAACATCCACCCTGAACACAAGCTGAAACGGCTCCGACAGCAGTGCATGATACGAGGTGACAGTAATTGGCATAAGATGACCGTCCTGAAACAACCACAAAAGGAAGGACAAGACAACCCGATCCAAAACAGAAGAAAACCTACGGAGGGACAAGAAATAACGGAAGGACCACCAGAAAACTTCATACTGCCACCGAGATGAAGCACGCAGGTGGGACACCATCAATGAAGCCACCTGCTCACTATACAAATGGTGATACACCCCCGAGCTATGACACGACCCTTCCAGGGAAGACCCCCCCCCCCACGGGACCTCTTGGAGAACCAACAAGTCCGACATAAGATGACAACTAGAAGAAGTTGCCTGCAGATACTGCAGATTCAGCAAACAACAAAGAACAAAAAGGCACAGAAAACCTAAGAGCAAGGGACCAAGCAGGTTCCAAGGATTGAGCAAGCACCACATGCCGGCAGGGCAGGGGAGAAGTAAAGAACAGAGGCACCGCCTCCCGCTCGATCGGCGCAAACAGCTTCAACAGAGCAGCCGACGCCCGCACCGCTGAGACCAACACACCAGACCCAGGATCGGCCCAGAGCACCTCCACGTCCTCTTCAAGCCAGTCCAAAGACAGCTCAAGATGGAAATAGAAATGCAAGACCGAAGCCAGATGGCCAGGGGCACGTGAGTCCCACGAGTCTCGAATTGTGAACATATGCCACGCCCAACCAACAGAACATATGCCACGCCCAACCAACAGAACATATGCCACGCCCAACCAACAGAACATATGCCACGAACCAACAGAACATATGCCACGCCCCGAACAAAAGGAGAGGACAGTCTGCCAACCAGAATAACTCTGGAACCTCATAACGCACCCCATTAAGGAAAGGAAGAACCGAACTCGAAAGAGGCAGGATCAATTATCGAGGCGTAATCTGGGTCAGGAGGTAAGCTGCAGGAATAAGAACAACCCCAGCTGACCTCAAGGGCGGGCAATCACCGAGCAATAAAAGAACCACGCGGAGATAGTCTCCCGAACGGCACATGATAGATAAACCTATACCACAAGGGCAGTACTTACAGAGCACCTAGGGAAGGTGGCCCTAGGTGCATGCAGCACCAGTACTCTTGTGTTACTCCTGGCTCGCACATCACCACACTCAAGAACACACCGCTATACACAGCACTGCTCGAAAGGATGGAGCCAGAGTAGATTCGATCTCCACCAAACACAACAGCCTCTGAAGTAGGGTTGGGTAGCCGGTGCTGGAGGTCTGGGCTCCCCCCCCCCCTGTTCCCCCTCCTGGGGAGGGGGGGGGGGGATTTGCGCAGACAGCAGTGCTGTGACTGTGGTGACGTTATGCTTGTTATCGATTGGGGGAGTTCTGCTTTCAGTTTGCAATTTTTAATCAACTATAGTTTGTTTTGAAATTCCTACCTTTCTGGGTGCCTAACCTGGTAGATGGTAGATATAGACTGCTTCTAATTACACGGGGGTGTCTCTAGGTCATTGCTCCTCTTGCCTCTCTGAAGGGGTCAGATTTTGATGTTGGTCCTCGGTAGGCTAAGAACTCCATCGATTGAATGTTGCCATGGTCTAATAAATACACATCAGCCCGGTATAGCTCCAGGGAGCTGAAGGGGCTTTCCACAGAAAAGTTATATAAAACTTTTCAAAGAAAAACCTTAAATGTACCGAACAGCACCAGTAGTTATGATTCATGCGAGTGTTAACTTTAAAATCATAATGCTCATTGTTAACAAAAGTACAGATCTGAACAATATTGTGCAGGAATATTTCATAATACAGAAGTATTGATGACAAATGTATTAATTCCTGCTTTTAAAATTAAAATAGATTTGTTATAAAGTAACTATAAATATTTATTCTCATTAACATAACTTATGTTGGCACTAGCCAAAATAATGACAGAAATTGACATGTGTACCATTAGCTAATTCTGCTTGTTTATAATTCTAGTAATAATTCAATAATATTTAATGGAGGGAGGGAGGGGGGGGGGGCAGGAAGCCAGAGTGTATTCATACACGTTTAGGCTTATATTGAGGACCCCCCACCAGGTCAAATTCCTGACCCCTACCCAGGATACAACCCCACAACAAGCTAACCCCTGAGTACCAACTTACTGATAGGTGAACAGGTGGATTAGGTGATAGGAAATGCGCCCAACCATTTCTGTCCCCCCCCCCCCCCCTCCGGAATTTGAACCTGGAATTCTCGATTGTGAGTCAAGAACGAACCCGACTGTACTACCGGGATCCTATATAATAAAAGTAAATAAGGTAAAAGGGATGGATATTCTGTTGTCTAATAGTTCAATTGTTTTACAGGTACATCAAGAAAGGGTTCAAAAGTCACTTTAATTCCTTTCCTCAACTTTTATGGGTGCTTCATTCTGAGTTTTTACATTGACTTCACATGTCACCAATTAGGCTTTTCTGAACTACAAAATAATAAAATCCATCAAAATTGCGAAAAATTTCTCTATTACTAACAACTCATTATGAAACATACGAATCAACTACATCAGTAATCAATTTTACAGACTGTTTATATTTTGCCATAAATTTCTACATTAAGGTCATCATGTTTTATGTTGTCTTACAGATGATCAAATTTCTCAATTTTGGCAGGATTTTCAGAGACCTGGCTAGGGCAAATGTCTGAGGCATGGTGCCGTTTACCTTCACTCTCATTTATTAGTCGTTTGTGATTGAGCAGGACATGTGTCTTTATGGTGTTAAACAATGCAGTGCGGTAATCACAAGATGTACAATGAAATGAATTTTCTCCTGAATGAAAGCACATATGCATAATCAGTAATGAATGGCTGGAAAATACTTTTCGACAAACTATGCAACGTTGGACACTCTTCGGTCGTCCAAATTGCTTCCTCTGCTTCCTCATCATCTGTAAAATTCAGAATATTGGGTATTACCACAAAAATGTACAATATAACACTCATAACTTTAAGATATGCCTGACACTCTGCTCATAATTAGTGGCTTTATAATACAGAAATACATACTGTGTGTAATCACCTAAGTGTAGTTACAGGATGAGAGCTACACTTGTGGTGTACCGTCATCCCAGTAAGTAATTATAAAAAAGAAGGCACCAAACCGGGAAAGCTATGTAGCACCATCAAATGTGCGGAATAATCAGAAGGAGCTAAATATCACCAAGGATGCCAATACGAGAACAGAAATGCACAAGGCAAACGATATCAAACAAATCCGATTCACCAAGAATTCTATCGAGGGACAAGTGACTGCGAGGGGCGGTCCTAGAGGAATGAATAACCGGATAAAAGTCGGAAAAAGGAATACCTTTACGGGAAATGGGACAAGAGTGGATAGCCTCCCTAGCGGCAGCATCCGCACGCTCATTAAAAAAAACACCAACATGGCTGGGAACCCAGCAAAACTCCACGGATTTAAATTTACTAGAGATAAGAAACAGCTAATGTTGAATCTCGACGACAACAGGATGGACAGGATTAAAGGACCTGAGAGCCATGAGGGCACTACGAGAGTCAACGACAATCACAATCTTGACAACAAGAAAGCAGGAGACGAAGAACATGGAGAATAGCATAAAGCTTTGCTGTGAAGATGCTAGTCTCCGAAAGAAGGCGACACATATAAGTGCGGTCAGGAAAAACAACGGAGTAGCCCACACCATCCGCGGACTTAGACCCATCGGTGAAGATGGAAACGGAGCAGGAGTGTGAAGAAAAATGCTCAAGAAAAAGGCGTTTCAGAACCGTTGGAGGAGTAGAAGCTTTTGTAATGTGAGTCAAGGACGTACAAAACTTCAGAAGGGGGACCCTCCACTGCGGGCAAGGAAGGAACAATACGAGGAGAAATATGAGAAAGACGAATGGAAAGAGAGACCTGTAAGTGAAATAGCCAGACAGAAAGAGGGAGGTGGTGAAGAGGAACAGGAACTACAGGAGGGGTAAAAGTCAAAGCACGACAGAGGCGAGAGGAAGGATGTTGCAAGGACTGCGCCAGATAGCGAAGACAGTAGCGATCACGGCGGTCCTGGATAGACAGGAAACCAGCGTCAACATACAAGCTGAGGGCGGGAGTCAAACGAAAAGCACCAGAGCTGAGGCGCAAGCCAGCATGGTGCAAAGCATCAAGACGGTGAAGAGTAGAAGAAGAAACAGTCGAGTAAGCAGGGCAACCAAAATCCTTAATCAACCAAAATCGAGTTTAGACAAGACGAGTGAGGAATGTAGAGAGGAGCGTACACCTATCTGCCCTGGGGTCCCAAGAAGTATGGGACAAAACCATAAGGAGGGAAAAGGCCTTAGAGCATTCAGCGCGGAGGTAAGAAATATGGGCTGACCAAGACAAACGAGTGTCAAAGATTAACCTCAGAAGCTTAACGGAATTCTTGTACACAATGGGATGTCCATAAAGAGACAAAGATGGACGAAGAATGACACACTTCCGAGTAAAAGTCATAGCACAAGTCTTAGATGCAGAGAACTTGAAGCCATGATCGGTGGCCCAAGACAACACGGCATCAATCCCAAGTTGAAGCCGCCATTGAAGGAGAGGCGAATCATCACTCCGACAGTAAAGGGTAAGATCGTCTACATAGAGAGCGGAGAAGACGCCAGAAGGAAGTAAGGCGGAGGAAAGGAGGAGGAGGAAAGAAGACCATTGAGAGCAACAAGAAAAATAGTAGTGCTCAGGACACTACCTTGGGGCACACCCTCATACTGCCGAAAAGGGGCAGAGTGAGTGGTACCGAGCCTCACTCGAAAGGAACGACGAGAGAGGAAACTTTGGAGGAAGAGAAGGAGATTCCCACGAAGGCCAAAAGAATGAAGGTGGGACAGAATATGATACTGCCGGGTAGTGTCGGAAGCCTTTTCCAGGTCAAAAAGGACGGCAACAACGGAGGTCTTCGCAGCAAAAGTAGTACGAATATAGACCTCCAAGTTCACCAGGACATCTGTTGTGCTTCGGCATTAGTGAAAACCAAATTGAGAAGGGGAAAGGAGGTGATAGTGCTCGAAGAACCACATTAGATGAACGTTAACCATACGTTCAAAGATCTTCCAGACACAACTCGTGAGGGTAGAAGTCCTTGGGGGAAGACCTGAGAGACCCTGGTTTTCGAACAGGTAGGGCAACAGCGTCGAGCCAGTCCTCAGGGACTGACGATGATTCCTAGACCCAAATAAACAGACTCAGTAAATACCGAGACGAGCACGGAGGGAGATGTCGAAGCATCTCATAATGAATGCCATCGGAGCCTGCCACCGTAGAACCCCAGAGGGCCATTGCAGACTGGAGCTCAGAGATAGAGAAGGGATCATTATAGGGAAGGCAGAGATAGGTACAGAAATCAAAAGGACAAGATTCAAGAAGAGGATTACGAAGAAGGAAGGAATGGGGGAGATGAAAACCAGAGCTAACAGACAAAAAGTGGAAATCCAATTTGGTTGCGACCTGTAACGGGTCCTCCACATGAGTACCACCGAGGTGAAGGACCAGGAAGACATCGGGAACGAACTTACCTGCTATCTTGTGAATACGCTTCCAGATCAGCAGGAGAGGAGTGTCAGACATGATGGTGGAGACATAAGACATCCAACATGCACGTTTAGCCATACAGATGGTCCTACGGGCCACCTCACTTGCCTTCCGAAACAAAAGAAAAGATTCAGGCATCTGCCGGCAACGATGTCTCTTCCAGGCTGCACGCTTACAGCGAATAGCCCGAGCATAGTCCACATTTCACCAGGGAACGCACTTCCACGTTTCTTGAGAGGAAGAGCGAGGAATAGAGCGGAGGGCAGCGTCGAAGACGGTGTCATAAAAAAGGAGGGCGTGAGGGAGAGGCAGAATGGAAAGGTCGGAGATAGTAGCACGGACGGTAAAGAGGGGCCAGTCAGCCTCAGCAAACTGCCACCGGGAGGGTGATAAAGAGAAAAAGGAAACAAGGATGGGAAAATGGTCACTGCCATGGAGGTCATCAAGAACCCTGCCACCCGAAATCTAAGTAAAGGGAAGACGAACAAAGAGAAAGATCAAGATAGGAAAGGGAGTGAGTCCGAGAGTCCAAATGAGTGGGCTCACCAGAATTCAGAAGAGACAGGGAAGAAGAGAGGATGAACGGTTCAAGAAGGCAACCTCGGGTGTTTATCAAAACATTACCCCAAAGGTTATGTTGACAATTGAAATCACCTAGCAGAAGCACAGGCTCCGGCAAGGAGTCCAGTAGATGTTTAAGAATCAGGAGGAGAAAGCTGGACACTCGGGGGGGGGGGGGGGGGGAATAAATGGAACAAACCGTCATCCCAGTATTCTTTATCGTATAACACTTTGAAACTACTGACGGCTTTGGCCTCCACCACCTTCTCACTTAGCTTGTTCCGTCTACCACTCTGTTTGCAATAGAAAACATTCTAATATTTTTTTGGTATCTTTGTTTCTTTAGCTTGAATCTGTGTCCTCTTGTTCGTGATGTTGCTGGCTTCCGGAATTCCTTTTTATCAATTTGGTCGATTCCTGATAGTATTTTGTAAGTGGTGATCATATCACCTCTTTATCTTCTAGTTTTGGCACATTTAATGCCTCTAGTCTCTCCTTGTAACTCTTGTTTCTCAGTTCCGGAAGCCATTTTGTAGCATGCCGTTGGACCTTTTCCAGTTTCATTATGTGCTTCTTGAGATGTGGGCACCATACAACTGCTGCATATTCCTAATTTGGCCTCACAAAAGTCATGAACAGTTTCTTTGGCATTTCATCATCCATATAATTAAAAGCAAGTCAAGTCTGAAGTTGGAAAGTGGTGCATACGTTCCTCTCACAATGTTCTTTAGTGTGTTTTGCTGGTGCAGTTTACTATCCAACACCACACCTAAATCTCGTTCTTTATTAGAGTTCTGTAATTCCTTTACACATAATTTGTAAGTCGAGTGTGGTCTATTTTCTCTAATTCCACATTCCATAACATGGCATTTATTCACATAGAATTCCATTCTCCACTTGATACTCCAAGCACTTAACCCTTTAACTGCCCAACGCGCTAACTGCCCAACGCGCCTGTAGGCCCATGTCTGGAGTGTGCTACGCGCCTCTGGGTATTTGTATTTTTCACGTTCCATTCAAAACTCCCGTGGATACATGGGGTTCACATCAGCTTCGTCAAGGCTCTTGTAAACAGACGCCATCTTTAAAAAAAATCGTAGTCCACATTCCCGGGTGTGACAGCCTCAGTAGTGAGTGAGCAACCGGTTGCGTGGTGACCGCCGGCCGGGTCGGACGTTCCTGAGGTCTATCCGCACTGGCTGGTGTTTACGTTGGGTGATCGCTTGTTTGCCCTGCTGGTGGTGGTTTGCCACTGACGGGGTGACGTTTGCTTCGCCATGGGGACGTTTCGCCCTCCATTGCAGAGGACGCTGTCAGCTGGTCTGGCGTTTACGGTGCTGGTGGACCATCCATTGGTTGGTGTCGCCCTAGTGGACGTGCTGCAGGTGCAGCTGTCTGACCTGGTGGGCATCCAGCTGCTTCAGGGCCACCGTGCTGTGGTCAAGTTCCGTCTCCAGGCTGCCTTTCAGGCGTTTCTCGAGCGGTGTGAGGGGCGTGTTTACCCTCTCCCTGATACTGCTGGCTCCGTTAAGGTAGTGAATCTTAGTGTCACCTTGACGTCTGTGACGGTGCATGGTGCCCCCTTTGAATTTCAGGACGACTTTTTAACCTCCTGTTTCGAACGGTTTGGGACAGTGTTGAGTGTTCGTTGGAACAAGGTCGTTGCCGGGCACTGTATTGGTATGCTTGACGGCTCCCGCACCCTGACGATGTCGCTGAAGGGTAGTGTACCGTCGTCGATGTCCGTGTTGGGATACACGCTCCGCTGCCAGTACCGGGGTCAACCGCGCACCTGTTATCGGTGTGGTCACGAGGGTCATCTGGCTGCTGCGTGCGACGTGGGAGCGACTGGTCGTGTGCATGTTCTTTGTGCAGAGGATTTTCCGCCCCTGTTGCGTTCGGGCGGTGTGGGTGCTGTGCCTGAGGCGCCTGACTGCCTGTCTGCTGCTCTGCCTGTTGAGAAGAGCTCTACGGCCTGTGCGACACGTCTCGTGCCAGCTGTGGCCCCTGGGGTTGTTGAGCCGGTGTGTGAGGGTGTCGGGCTGTCGCCTGAGCTGTGTGTAGTGCAAGGTGTCCCGGTGGAGGTTCATGTTCCGCCCCCGCCTGTGGATGTGTTACCGGCTCCCGGGGACGCGGGTTCTGCCGTTTTGGAGGGGGTGCTTCGGCGTGGTGAGGTGCCTGCCATGCCTGAGTGTGTTGCCTCCTGTAGTTCTGCTCTCCCCATTCCTTTGCAGAAGCGTGCGCGTCGGTGTTCTGAGGCTGTTTCCGTGGATGATGTAGACAGTGTGGGTGATGTGGCCTCTGTGGACTCTTCGGACGGTGCGGGTGTGGCCTGTGTGGGTATGACGGAGGAGGCTGTGCCTGCGGCGGGGCCTGCTGGGCGTGGTGTGGTGCGGCCTGTCTCGAAGCGTTCGCGGCGGGCTCGGAGTGTCTCCCCCCTTTGTGGTGTGCCTTGGGAGGAGGTGGGGGAGTATGGTGCTCAGCTGGCGTCCCCCGCCGAGGATGATGGTGCTGTGAGGGGCTCCGACGTTGCTCCCTGTGCCCCCCCTCCTGCGTCTCCTGCTGTTGGGTCCCCGCAGTGGGGGGTTGTCCCTGATGGTCGGGACCTCGTCATGAAGTTGCGGAAAGATGTGCGCCAGGGAGCCTCGGCTCCTGTGCCCTGTGGTGGGGTCGCTGCCGCGCCTGCAGTTCCCCCTCCTTCCTTGCCCCGGTCTCGGGGTTGCCTAGTCCCGTCAGCTGGGGTCGTGCCCTGTGAGGGTCCGGAGTTGGGCCTTTATCGGGATGCCCGGGTGCTTCCGATCCCGTGGTGCTCGTCAACCATCTGGGTGTCGTCAAAGAAGGAGTTTGTTTATAGGGTGCCGGATAGGATGTCTCAGCCGGAGGTACAGCCTGATGGCCGGCTGCCCGCCGACCTGTGGGTGGTTTGGGAAGCGTACCGCTTGCGCTTTCCGTACCGTAAGTTTCCGGAGAAATATTAGTTCCCGTCTTGCGCCCACCGCTACGCCGTGCCTGGATCAGCTGCCACCGTGACCATGACGCCCCGCCCCCCAGTGCGGGGAGTCTCCCTCTGATGTTCACCTCTGTTTTCGTCGCCACTCCTCTCTCTACGGCCCATCACGTCTACCGCTTTTGACTTTCTTCTCCTCTTTACCATCAACGCGTCTCCTTACGTCTGTCCTGGTGCAGTCATCGGGAGGGTTACCCCTTCATGCAAACTGCACCTATTCTCAAGAAGAAGAAGAAGAGTGAGCAACCAAGGCTGGTGCATGCAGCATCAGCTCACAGCCCTGCTGTTCAGCTTGTGACCACAGCATTGCCTAATAATGCCAAAATATATATATAACTTGTATTATTTAGCCATGATAGCATTACAGAAGAGTCTGAGTGTGATAATGACTGTGTACAATGTTCAAATATCAGCGATTCAATGCTGTTCACGATGTTCACAGCGCTAGCCACAACACCACAGCATTATTTCGTCCATCTATGAATCTTCAAACAACTTCTTAGGTTCCATTACAAAATAAACTTGTGGTCAATTATGTATTTACAGGATTTAGTGACCAGTATTGTGATAACAGCAGGATTGTGGTGATAATAAGCACTGTGCGTAGTATTGTGGGAGGAGTAATTGTGGTGAGGGAGAGAATCGAGGTAGCCTCACTGTGTGGGGCAGCCACTCTTGTTTTGCTCATCATACTAGCTTTGTGGTTTGCTATAGTGAACACATATGTACATGGGTATATACAATGCGTATATACCCATGTACATATGTGTGTAGTATGGTGGGAGGAGTAATTGTGGTGAGGGAGCGAGGAAGAGAATCGAGGTAACCTCACTGTGTGGCAGTCACTCTTGTTTTGCTCATCATACTAGCTTAGTGGTTCGCTATGGTGAACACATTTGTACATGGGTATATACAACGTGTGTATATAGTGTAGTAACAGCAACAGGAGTATGTTGGGAGGAGCTATTTTGGTGAGGAAGGTGACGTAATCGTAGCGTCGTCTGCTAGCTGCTGTATGATTTCTCATGAAGTGTATGGTGGCCACTGTAAAGTTTGGACACAATACCGGCTTACTTGCATAGTTCTGGTGAATAAAACATGTAGATAGTTATACATAACATGTGTAAATAGTGTAATACAAACAATAACAGTATGATGGGAGGAGCAATGTTGGAGGAGTGAGGGAGAGACTGGATGTTGGAAAAGTGAGGGAGAGACTGGATGTTGGAGGAGTGAGGGTGTGGCAGCTGACACTTGCAGAGTTCTGAGTGTGCTCATGGTGAATGTAAGGTAAGGTAATTATCAAAAGAAGGCACCAAACCGGGAAGGCTATGTAGCACCATCAAAGTGCGAAATAATCAGAGGGCGCTAAATATCATCAAGAATGCCAATACGAGAACAAAAACGCATAAGGCGAACGATATCAAAAGTATCCGATTCACCTAGAATTCTATCGAGGGACAAGTGACCGCGAGGGACGGTCGGAAAGCAAGACACACGCTCGTCCTGGAAGTCAGGACATTCAACAAGTATATGCACAACTGTAAGAGGGACAACGCAATTCGGACAATAAGGAGCAGGGCGGCGCTCCATTAAGTGACCGTGGGTTAAGCGAGTATGACCAACCCGCAGCCGTGCCAAAGCAGTTTCCCACCGCCGGTTACGGTGGTAGGAGGAAGGCCATGGGGACACACTACGTTTGAGAGTACGCAGCTTGTTACCACAGAGGACCAACAACCCTGCCAACGGGCATGAATGGAAGAATGAATAACAGGATAAAAGTCGGAATAAGGAATACTTTTACGGGAGATGGGACAAGAATGGATAGCTTCCTTAGCGGCAGCATCCACACGCTCATTGAAAGAAACACCAATATGGCTGGGAACCCAGCAAAACTCTACTGATTTAAATTTACTAGAAATAAGAAACAGCCAATGTTGAATCTCGATGACCACCGGATGGACAGGATTAAAGGACCCTAGAGCCATGAGGGCACTACGAGAATCAACTACAACCACAAAGGAGGAATAAGAATGAGAAAGCAAGAGATGAAGAGCATAGAGAATAGCATAAAGTTCTGTCGTAAAGACGCTAGCCTCTGAAGGGAGGCGACACATATAAGTACGGCCAGGAAAAACAACAGAGTAGCCCACACCGTCTGCAGACTTAGACCCATCAGTGAAGATGGAAATAGAGTGGGAGTGCGAAGAAAAGTGCTCAAGGAAGAGGCTTTTCAGAATAGTAGGAGGGGTAAAGGCTTTAGTAATACAAGTCAAGGACGTACAAAACTTGGGAAGGGGGACTCTCCACGGAGGTAAGGAAGGAACAATACGAGGAGAAACATTAGAAATATGAACAGAAAGAGAATCCTGTAAGCGAGATAACCGGACAGAAAGTGGGAGACAATGAAGAGGAACAGGAACCACAGGAGGAGGAAAAGTCAATGCACGACAGAGGCGAGAGGGAGGATGTTGGAAGGACCGCGCAAGATAGCGAAGACAGTAGCGATCACGGCGGTCCTGAAGAAAGAGAAAGCCAGTGTCAACATACAAACTAAGTGCAGGAGTCGAACGAAAGGCACCAGAGCCGAGACGCAACCCAGTATGGTGCAAAGCATCAAGACGGCGAAGAGTAGAAGGAGAAGCAGAAGAGTATGCAGGGCAACCATAATCGAGCTTAGACAGGATGAGAGAGGAGTGCAAATAGAGGAGCGTGCGCCTATCCGCTCCCCAAGAAGTATGGGACAAAACCTTAAGGAGGTTAAGGGCCTTAGAGCATTCAACTCAGAGGTAAGAGATATGGGCTGACCAAGACAAACGAGTGTCAAAGACTAACCCGAAAAGCTTCGCGGAATCCCTGTACACAATGGGAAGACCATAAAGCGACAAAGAGGGACGAAGAACAACATGCTTCCGAGTAAAAGTCATAGCACAAGTCTTAGACGCAGAGAACTTGAAGCCATGATCGGTGGCCCAAGACGACACGGCATCAATCGCAAGTTGAAGTCGCTGTTAAAGGAGAGTGGAATCATCACCCCGACAGCAAAGGGTAAGATCATCAACATAGAGAGCAGAGAAGACGCCAGAAGGAAGAGAGGAAAGAAGACCGTTGAGGGCAACTAGAAAAAGAGTAGTGCTCAGAACACTACCCTGGGGTACACCCTCATACTGCTGAAAAGGGGCAGAGAGAGCAGTACCAAGAAGCACACGGAACGACGAGACAGGAAGCTCCGGAGGAAGAGAGGAAGGTTCCCACGAAGCCCAAAAGAATGAAGTTGAGACAGAATATGTAAGCCTTTTTCAGGTCAAAAAGGACGGCAACAACGGAGGTCTTCGCAGCAAAAGCAGTACGGATATAGACCTCCAAGTTCACCAGGACATCTGTTGTGCTGCGGCTCTTGCGAAAACCAAATTGAGAAGGGGAGAGGTGGCGATAGTGCTCTAAGAACCACATCAAACGAACGTTAACCATACGTTCAAAGAGCTTGCAGACACAACTCGTGAGAGCAATAGGGCGGAAGTCCTTGGGGGATGAGACCCTGAGAGACCCTGGTTTCCGAACAGGGAGGACAACAGCATCGAGCCAGTCTTCAGGGACTGACGACGACTCCCAGACCTGATTGTACAGACTCAGTAAATAATGAGACGTGCACGGAGGGAGATGGCGAAGCATTTCATAATGAATGCCATCGGAGCCCGCTGCCAATAGAACCACAAAGGGCTAGGGCAGATTGAAGTTCAGAGAGAGAGAACGGGATCATTATAGGGAAGGTGAAGATAAGTACAGAAATTTAAAGGACGAGATTCAAGGAGAGGCCTACGAAGAAGGAAGGATTGGGGGAGATGAGAACCAGAACTAACAGAGGAGAAATGAGAACCCAGTTCGGTCGCAACCTGCAACGGGTCCGCCACAAGAGTTACCATGAAGGCGAAGGACCGGTGAGACATCGGGAACGAACTTACCCGCAATCTTGCGGATACGCTTCCAGACCAGTGGAAGAGGAGTTTCGGACGAAACGGTGGAGACATAAGACTCCCAGCAAGCACGTTTAGCCGCATGGATGGTCCTACGGGCCACCGCACTCGCCTTCCGAAACAAAAGAAAAGACTCAACCGTCTGCCGGCGGCGATGTCTCCTCCAGGCTGCACGCTTACAGCGGACAGCCCGAGCACAGTCCATACTCCACCAGGGAACGCACTTCCGCGTTCCCCGAGAGGAAGAGCGAGGAATAGAGTGGAGGGCAGCGTCAAAGACAGTGTCATGAAAAAGAAGGAGGGCGCGAGGGAGAGGTAAAACCGAGAGGTCGGAAATAGTAGCATGGAGAGTAAGTAAGTAAGTAATTATCAAAAGAAGGCACCAAACCGGGAAGGCTATGTAGCACCATCAAATATGCAAAATAATCAGAGGGCGCTAAATATCACCAAGAATGCCAATACGAGAACAAAAATGCATAAGGCGAACGATATCAAAAGTATCCGAGTCACCAAGAATTCTATCGAGGGACAGGTGACCGCGAGGGGCGGTCGGAAAGCAAGACACACGCTCGTCCTGGAAGTCAGGACATTCAAGAAGGACATGCACGACCGTAAGAGGGACAATGCAACTAGGACAATAAGGAGCAGGGCGGCACTCCATCAAGTGACCATGGGTTAAGCGAGTATGGCCAATACGCAACCTCGCTAGAGCTGTTTCCCACCGCCGGTTACGGTGGAAGGAGGACGGCCACGAGGAAACACAACATTTAAGAGTACGTAGCTTGTTACCAGTAACAGACAACCAAGAAGCCTGCCAACGGGTAAGGACTGAGGAATGGATAACCGGGTAAAAGTCGGAATACGGAATGCCCTTACGAGAGATGGGACAAGAGCGGACAGCTTCCTTGGCGGCAGCATCCGCACGCTCATTTAAAGACACACCAATATGGCTGGGAACCCAACAAAACTCAACCGACTTAAATTTACTGTGAACGAGAAACAGCCAATGCTGGATCTCGACAACTACTGGATGAACCGGATTAAACGACCCGAGAGCCATGAGGGCACTACGAGAGTCAACAACAACCACAAAGGAAGACTGACAGCGAGAAAGCAGGAGACGAAGAGCATAGAGAATAGCATAAAGTTCCGCTGTAAAGATGCTAGTCTCCGGAGGCAAGCGACACATATAAGTGCGATCAGGAAAAACAACAGAGTAGCCAACACCGTCCGCTGACTTAGACCCATCGGTGAAGACAGAAACGGAGCGGGAGTGAGAAGAAAAGTGCTCGAGGAAAAGGCGTTTTAGAACCGTAGGAGGGGTAAAAGCTTTAGTGTCACGGGTCAAGGAAGTACAAAACCACGGAAGAGGGACCCTCCACGGGGGCAAAGAAGGAACAACACGAGGAGAAACATCAGAAATACGAACGGAGAGAGAATCCTGTAGGCGAGATAACCAGACAGAAAGAGGGAGGTGGTGAAGAGGAACAGGAACCGCAGGAGGGGTAAAAGTTAAAGCACGACAGAGGCGAGAGGAAGGATGTTGCAAGGACCGCGCAAGATAGCGAAGACAGTAGCGATCACGGCGGTCCTGGAGAGACAGGAAGCCAGTGTCAACATATAAGCTAAGGATGGGAGTCGAACGAAAGGCACCAGAACTGAGGCGCAACCCAGTATGGTGCAAAGCATCAAGACGGCGAAGAGTAGAAGGAGAAGCAGACGAGTAAGCAGGGCAACCATAATCGAGCTTAGACAGGACGAGAGAGGAATGTAAAGCAAGGAGAGTGCGCCTATCTGCCCCCCAAGAAGTATGGGACAAGACCCGAAGGAGGGTAAGGGCCTTAGAGCACTCAACACGGAGGTAAGAGATATGGGGAGACCAAGACAAACGAGTGTCAAGGAATAACCCCAAAAGCTTCGCGGAATCTTTGTATTCAAGGGGATGACCATAAAGTAACAAAGAGGGACGAAGAACAACCCGTTTCCGCGTAAAAGTCATGGCACAAGTCTTAGAAGTAGAGAACTTGAAGCCATGACCTGTGGCCCAAGACGACACGGCATCAATCGCAAGTTGAAGCCGGCGTTGAAGGAGAGGCGAATCATCACCCTGACAACAAAGGGTAAGATCATCGACATAGAGAGCGGAGAAGACACCAGAAGGAAGAGAGGAAAGAAGACCATTGAGGGCAACAAGAAAAAGAGTAGTGCTCAGAACACTACCCTGGGGCACACCTTCGTATTGCTGAAAAGAGGGAGAGAGAGTGGTACCAAGGCGCACCCGAAAGGAACGACGAGAGAGGAAGCTGCGGAGAAAGAGAAGGAGATGACCACGAAGGCCAAAAGAATGAAGTTGAGATAGGATATGATAACGCCAAGTGGTGTCGTAAGCCTTTTCTAGGTCAAAAAGGACGGCAACAACGGAGGTCTTCGCAGCAAAAGCAGTACGAATATAGACCTCCAAGTTCACCAGGACATCTGTCGTGCTGCGGCACTTGCGGAAACCAAATTGAGAAGGGGAGAGGAGGTGATGGTGTTCCAGGAACCACATCAGACGAACGTTAACCATACGTTCAAAGAGTTTGCAGACAGAACTTGTGAGAGCAATAGGGCGAAAGTCCTTAGGGGAAGTACCCAGAGACCCCGGTTTGCGAACAGGGAGGACAACGGCATCGAGCCAGTCCTCAGGGACTGACGACGACTCCCAGATCCGATTATACAGACTCAGTAAATACTGAGACGTGCTCGGAGGGAGATGGCGAAGCATTTCATAATGAATGCCATCGGAGCACGCTGCCATAGAACCACAAAGGGCTAGGGCAGATTGAAGTTCAGAGAGAGAGAAGGAATCATTATAGGGAAGGTGAAGATAAGTACAGAAATTTAAAGGACGAGATTCAAGGAGAGGCCTACGAAGAAGGAAGGATTGGGGGAGATGAGAACCAGAACTAACAGAGGAGAAATGGGAACCCAGTTCGGTCGCAACCTGCAACGGGTCCGCCACAAGAGTACCATGAAGGCGAAGGACCGGTGAGACATCGGGAACGAACTTACCCGCAATCTTGCGGATACGCTTCCAGACCAGTGGAAGAGGAGTTTCGGACGAAACGGTGGAGACATAAGACTCCCAGCAAGCACGTTTAGCCGCATGGATGGTCCTACGGGCCACCGCACTCGCCTTCCGAAACAAAAGAAAAGACTCAACCGTCTGCCGGCGGCGATGTCTCTTCCAGGCTGCACGCTTACAGCGGACAGCCCGAGCACAGTCCATACTCCACCAGGGAACGCACTTCCGCGTTCCCCGAGAGGAAGAGCGAGGAATAGAGTGGAGGGCAGCGTCAAAGACAGTGTCATGAAAAAGAAGGAGGGCGTGAGGGAGAGGTAAAACCGAGAGGTCGGAAATAGTAGCATGGAGAGTAAAGAGGTGGCAAACCGCCACCTAGGAAAGGAGAGAGGAGGGCGAAAGGAGAAAAAAGTGACAAGGATAGGAAAATGATCACTGCCATGGAGGTCATCAAGGACTCGCCACCCGAAATCTAAGGAAAGGGATGATGAGCACAGAGGAAGATCGAGACAAGAAAGGGAGCGAGTCCGAGAGTCCAAATGAGTGGGCTCACCAGAATTAAGAAGGGACAGGGAAGAAGAGAGGATGAAAGGTTCAAGGAGGCGACCCCGGGTGTTTGTCAGCACATCACCCCAAAGGGCATGACGACAATTGAAATCACCCAGCAGGAGCACAGGCTCCAGCAAGGAGTCTAGGAGGTGTTTAAGATCGGGAAGAGAAAGTGGGACAGTGGGGGGTAGATAAAGAGAACAAACCGTGTACCATCTACGCACAAAGATACGGGGCGGCAGAACAGTGGAGAGGCGAGGAAAAAAGTAAGGGGACAAAGGGAACATCGGAACGAATCAAGAGAGCAGAAGAATTATGGAATTATGGAGAGGGGAGAGAAAAGAATAGCCCCGGAAGCTACCAGGACGAGAACCAAGCATCGGCTCCTGGAGACAGACACAAAGGGGCGAAAACTGTGAAATGAGAAATTGGAGGTCAAGGAAATTGGCGTAAAATCCACGGATGTTCCACTGGAGAAAAGACATCAGCAAAGAGAGAGAGAGGAGAGCAACAGAGAGCAAAGAAGAAACAAAGATGAAGCAGGAACACAGCACGCTAAAAAAGCCCAGAGTCAGAATCAGGATCAGCGAAGTCAGGGTTAGGGGGCATGGGTAAACTGAGTAAAGAAGGAGGGCAAGAAGCAGGAGGACGGATCAAAGGTGGACGAGCAGGGTCTGGAGGAGAAGGAAGGGGAGAAGGGGGGGGCAGAAAGAAGGGAGCGCACCTCAGCAAGGGCAGTCACCGAGATGGAACCAGGGGCGAAAGAAACCCCCACAGTAGGAACAGGGGGCACCACCACCGAAGCGGGAGGGGAAGGAATGATAGAATCAGAGAGAGGGGGTGAAGAAGAAAGCGAATCTTTCTTACCGACAGGGGAGGAGGAAGGAGAGGAGCCAGGTTTCCGCTTCTGACTCAAAGATACAGGCGTCCCAGCAGCAACGTACTGGGCAACAGACTCCAGTGTCTCGATAGGAGAAGAAGATCGAGAGCGAGCAACATAACCATCAGGAGAGCAATGGACATCGGCCCGCACAGTCAGGCGGCGTGGAGAGCCAGGAGACGGAGGAGAAGGACTGGAAGGAGGACTAGAAGGAGAGGAAATAGAAGACACAGGAGACGTGACAGACTGGGTAGAAAGAAGGGGAGCCCTAGACAGAGAACCAGGAGGGGGACCCTTCGGAACAGAACGGAGGGAAACAGGGGAGGTGGTGGTGGGTGTGTCCGGGTCTAAGGCTCGGAAACAGTTGTGAGACTGAGGAAGGCGGGAAGGACGAGGAGAGGAAGAGCGCACCATGCGAGCATAGGAGACACCGGCGAAAGAAAGGAGACAATGAACTTGGCACCGAGCCTCAGGAAAAGACAAATGGTCTCGGTGCTTCAAGCTGAGGACAGCCGCCTCAAGTTTGTAGCGAATACATGCACGGGAGAAAGTAGGGTGGGCCTCACCGCAATTGAGGCAGCGGGCCTGGGAAGAAGTGCACTCTAACTTAGAGTGACCCTCGTTTCCACACAGGGGGACAGAGAGAGACAGGACTAGAGCATTTGAGGGTACCATGCCCAAACCTCCAGCACTTACCGCAGAGCCTCGGAGAGGGAATATATTCCTGAACGGAGCATCTGACACCAGCAAGAATGACAGAGGGCGGAAGGGACCTACCATCAAAGGTAACCTTCACAACCCTAAGGGGCAGACGGCGATGACCACGAGGGGGACGAGTAAATGTATCCACCTGGAGTACAGAATGACCCTGAGCCTCGAGGATATGCTTGATATCCTCGTGGCAGTCCTTGAGATCCCTAACACCGGTAGCAACATGGTGCGGGAGGAGAACATTGCCAACACTGGCATTCAATCGGGCGTTCTTCGAGACCCGAACAAGGGGTCTCGCCAAGGCAGGATAAGGCAGCCAAGTAAGTAAGTAATTATCAAAAGAAGGCACCAAACCGGGAAGGCTATGTAGCACCATCAAATACGCAAAATAATCAGAGGGCGCTAAATATCACCAAGGATGCCAATACGAGAACAAAAACGCATAAGGCGAACGATATCAAAAGTATCCGAGTCACCAAGAATTCTATCGAGGGACAGGTGACCGCGAGGGGCGGTCGGAAAGCAAGACACACGCTCGTCCTGGAAGTCAGGACATTCAAGAAGGACATGCACGACCGTAAGAGGGACAATGCAACTAGGACAATAAGGAGCAGGGCGGCGCTCCATCAAGTGACCATGGGTTAAGCGAGTATGGCCAAGACGCAACCTCGCTAGAGCTGTTTCCCACCGCCGGTTACGGTGGAAGGAGGACGGCCACGAGGAAACACAACATTTAAGAGTACGTAGCTTGTTACCAGTAACAGACAACCAAGAAGCCTGCCAACGGGTAAGGACTGAGGAATGGATAACCGGGTAAAAGTCGGAATACGGAATGCCTTTACGAGAGATGGGACAAGAGCGGACAGCTTCCTTAGCGGCAGCATCCGCACGCTCATTTAAAGACACGCCAATATGGCTGGGAACCCAACAAAACTCAACCGACTTAAATTTACTGTGAACGAGAAACAGCCAATGCTGGATCTCGACAACTACCGGATGAACTGGATTAAAGCACCCGAGAGCCATGAGGGCACTACGAGAGTCAACAACAACCACAAAGGAAGACTGACAACGAGAAAGCAGGAGACGAAGAGCATGGAGAATAGCATAAAGTTCCGCTGTAAAGATGCTAGTCTCCGGAGGCAAGCGACACATATAAGTGCGATCAGGAAAAACAACAGAGTAGCCAACACCGTCCGCCGACTTAGACCCATCGGTGAAGACAGAAACGGAGCGGGAGTGAGAAGAAAAGTGCTCGAGGAAAAGGCGTTTTAGAACTGTAGGAGGGGTAAAAGCTTTAGTGATACGAGTCAAGGATGTACAAAACCGCGGAAGAGGGACCCTCCACGGGGGCAAAGAAGGAACAACACGAGGAGAAACATCAGAAATACGAACGGAAAGAGAATCCTGCAGGCGAGATAACCGGACAGAAAGAGGGAGGTGGTGAAGAGGAACAGGAACCGCAGGAGGGGTAAAAGTTAAAGCACGACAGAGACGAGAGGAAGGATGTTGCAAGGACCGCGCAAGATAGCGAAGACAGTAGCGATCACGGCGGTCCTGGAGAGACAGGAAGCCAGTGTCAACATACAAGCTAAGGACGGGAGTCGAACGAAAGGCACCAGAACTGAGGCGCAACCCAGTATGGTGCAAAGCATCAAGACGGCGAAGAGTAGAAGGAGAAGCAGACGAGTAAGCAGGGCAACCATAATCGAGCTTAGACAGGACGAGAGAGGAATGTAAAGCAAGGAGAGTGCGCCTATCTGCCCCCCAAGAAGTATGGGACAAGACCCGAAGGAGGGTAAGGGACTTAGAGCACTCAACACGGAGGTAAGAGATATGGGGAGACCAAGACAAACGAGTGTCAAGGAATAACCCCAAAAGCTTCGCGGAATCTTTGTATTCAAGGGGATGACCATAAAGTGACAAAGAGGGACGAAGAACAACCCGTTTCCGCGTAAAAGTCATGGCACAAGTCTTAGAAGTAGAGAACTTGAAGCCATGACCTGTGGCCCAAGACGACACGGCATCAATCGCAAGTTGAAGCCGGCGTTGAAGGAGAGGCGAATCATCACCCTGACAACAAAGGGTAAGAACATCGACATAGAGAGCGGAGAAGACACCAGAAGGAAGAGAGGAAAGAAGACCATTGAGGGCAACCAGAAAAAGAGTAGTGCTCAGAACACTACCCTGGGGCACACCTTCGTATTGCTGAAAAGAGGGAGAGAGAGCGGTACCAAGGCGCACCCGAAAGGAACGACGAGAGAGGAAGCTGCGGAGAAAGAGAGGGAGATGACCACGAAGGCCAAAAGAATGAAGTTGAGATAGGATATGATAACGCCAAGTGGTGTCGTAAGCCTTTTCTAGGTCAAAAAGGACGGCAACAACGGAGGTCTTCGCAGCAAAAGCAGTACGTATATAGACCTCCAAGTTCACCAGGACATCTGTCGTGCTGCGGCACTTGCGGAAACCAAATTGAGAAGGGGAGAGGAGGTGATGGTGTTCCAGGAACCAAATCAGACGAACGTTAACCATACGTTCAAAGAGTTTGCAGACACAACTTGTGAGAGCAATAGGGCGAAAGTCCTTAGGGGAAGTACCCAGAGACCCCGGTTTGCGAACAGGGAGGACAACGGCATCGAGCCAGTCCTCAGGGACTGACGACGACTCCCAGATCCGATTATACAGACTCAGTAAATACTGAGACGTGCTCGGAGGGAGATGGCGAAGCATCTCATAATGAATACCATCGGAGCCCGCCGCCGTAGAACCGCAGAGGGCTAGGGCAGAACGAAGTTCAGAGAGAGAGAGAAGGGATCATTATAGGGAAGCTGAAGATGAGTGCAGAAATCTAAAGGACGAGACTCAAGGACAGGTTTACGAAGAAGGAAAGATTGGGGAAGATGAAGACCAGAGCTAACAGAAGAAAAGTGGGAACCCAGTTCGGAAGCGACCTGCAACGGGTCCGCCACAAGAGTATCATGGAGGTGAAGGACCGGTGAAACATCGGGAACGAACTTACCCGCTATCTTGCGGATACGCTTCCAGATCTGGGCCAGAGGGGTTTCGGACGTAATTGTCGAGACATAAGATGCCCAACATTCACGTTTAGCCGTACGGATGGCCCTACGGGCCACCGCACTCGCTTTCCGAAAGAAAAGAAAAGAATCGGTCGTCTGCCTACGGCGGTGCTTCTTCCAGGCTGCACGCTTACAGCGGACAGCCCGAGCACAGTTAGCATTCCACCAGGGAACGCACTTCCGTGGACCCCGAGAGGAAGAGCGAGGAATAGAGCGGAGGGCAGCGTCGAAGACAGTGTCATGAAACAGGAGGAGAGCGCGAGAGAGGGGCAGAAGGGAGAGGTCAGAGAGAGTAGCACTGAGGGAAAATAGGGTCCAGTCCGCCTTAGCAAACTGCCACCTAGGGAAAGAGAGGGAAGGGCGAAAAGAGAAAAAGGAAACAAGGATGGGGAAATGATCACTTCCATGGAGGTCATCAAGAACCTGCCATGTGAAATCTAAGTAAAGAGAAGAAGAGCAGAGAGAAAGATCAAGACAAGAAAGGGTGCGAGTTCGAGAGTCCAAATGAGTGGGCTCACCAGAATTCAGAAGAGACAGGGAAGAAGAGAGGAGAAACGGCTCAAGGAGGCGACCCCGGGTATTCGTCAGAACGTCACCCCAAAGAGAATGACGACAATTGAAGTCACCCAGCAGGAGCACAGGCTCCGGCAAGGAGTCTAGGAGGTGTTTCAAATCAGGAAGAGAGAGCGGGACACTCGGGGGGAGATAAATGGAACAAACTGTGTACCATTTCCCCACAAAGATACGAGCAGCAGAACAATGGAGAGGCGAAGGAAAAAGTAAAGGAACAAAGGGAACATCAGCCCGAATCAAGAGAGCAGAAGAATTAGAAGCCCCAGCAATGGCTGGGGGGGGGGAGAGAAAGGAATAGCCATGAAAACGACCAGGACGAGCACCAAGCATCGGCTCCTGGAGACAGACACAAAGGGGCGAAAACCGCGAAACCAGAAGTTGGAGTTCGAGGAAATTGGCGTAATAACCTCGAACGTTCCATTGAAGAACGGACAACGACGAGAAGAGAAAGGACAAAAACAGAGAACAAGGAAGAAACAAAGGCGAAAGACCAACAGAGCACGTTAAAGAATATCAGGGTCGGGATCAGGGTCAGCAAAGTCAGGGTTAGGGGGCATGGGTAAACTGAGCAAAGACGGAGGGAAGGAAACGGGAGAACAGATCAGAGGTGGGCGGGCAGGGTCCGGAGGAGGAGGAGGAGGAGGAGGAGGAGGAGGAGGAGGAGGAGACAACGGAGAGGAGCAGTCAAGGACAGCAGCAGGAAGAGGGGGAGTAGAAAGAGAGGAGCGCACCCCAGCAAGAGCAGCAACCGAAAGGGAAGCAGGGGTCAAAGAAACCTCCATAGCAGGAACAGGGGGCGCAAGCACTGAAACGGGAGTGGAAGGAGCAACAGAGCCAGAAGGAGGAGCTGAGGAAGAAAGCGAAGCCTTCTTACCCGCCGGGGAAGAGGAAGGAGAGGAGCCAGGCTTACGCTTCTGACGTAAAGAGACCGGTGTCCCAGCAACTACGTACCGGGCAACGGAGTCCAGTGTCTCAACAGGAGAAGCCGAACGAGAGCACACACGACGGCCGTTAGGAGAGCGATGGACATCCGCCCGCACCGACAGGCGGCGGGGAGAGCCGATAGATGGAGGAAGAGGATGGGAAGGAGGATCGGAGGGGGACGAGGAAGGAGACACAGAAGACACGACAGACCGGGTAGAAGGAAGGGGAACCCCAGACAGAGGACCAGGAGGAGGATCCTTCGGGAGAGAACCCAAAGGGACAGAGGAGGGGGCAGTGGGCGCATCAGGGTCCAAGGCCTGGAAACGGTTGTGAGTCTGAGGAAGGCGGGAAGGACGAGGAGAGGAAGAGCGCAACACGCGAGCATAAGAGATATTAGCATAAGGCGGGAGCCGGCGAACCTGGCGCCTCGCCTCAGGAAAAGATAAACGCTCCCGGTGCTTCAAGTTGAGGACGGCTGCCTCAAGCTTGTAATGGACACACGCATGGGAGAAGGTAGGATGGGCCTCACCGCAGTTGAGGCACCGAGCCTGGGGAGAAGCGCACTCCGACTTAGAGTGACCTTCGCCACCACACAAAGGACAGAGAGAGACAGTCCCGGAGCAGCGGAGGGCACCATGCCCAAACCTCCAGCACTTGTTGCAGAGCCGAGGAGAAGGAATGTACTCCTGGACAGAGCACCTGGCACCAGCAAGAATGACAGAGGGTGGAAGGGTCCTACCATCAAAGGTAATCTTCACAACCCAGAGGGGTTGACGGCGACTACCACGAGGGGGACGAGTAAACGTGTCCACCTGGAGAATAGAATGGCCCTGGGCAGCGAGGATATGTCGAATATCGTCGTGGCAGTCGCGTAGGTCCCGAACACCGGTCGCAACATGGGGCGGGAGCAAAATAGTGCCAACACTGGCATTCAACTGAACGTTCTTCGAGACCCGAACGGGGGTCTCGCCAAGGCAGGATAAGGCAGCCAAGCGGGAAGCAGCATCCTGAGAAGGAGCAGCAACGACACGCGTACCGAGACGAGTGGGGTTAAAAGTAATGGAGGCATCCACGGAATCAATGAGATGTCGATGAAGGGAGAAATCGTCAGGAGGCGCAGAATCAAGAGGGAGGAGATCAAAATATTTGGCCCACGAAGCGGGACCAAACAAGGCTTGATAGGTAGCAGAACTGGAAGGAATCGAGCGAGGGCGGCCGTGACGAGAACGGCGGTGAGAACCCCCAGAGAGAGAGGGGTTAAAAGGCGCAGTAGTTACAACTAGAGAAGGAGCCGCGCCAGGGGACGAGGTAGTCACCACTGGGGGCTTGGGGCTCGACCCAACCACAGAGGAGGGAGGGGAGCCAGGGGAAGGAGTCAGAGAGGCCAAAGGAGGAGCAAGGTCGGGGCCCAATGCAGCGGAGGCTACAGAGCCCGGTCTTCCAATACGGACCGACTCGGGGGCTTGGTCGCCCACCCCACGAGCCTGAAAAGGTAAGCCAGAAGCAGCCGAAACAGGGGTTATCATCTTGACGAAATTACGAATTCACTCACGAATGTGCCCCCACACCCACCATGGAGCCACAATTAGAGGCAGGACACCCAACAAGAAGCTATCGCCGATCTTGTCGGGGCCTCCTAGGGGTGCGTCGTGAGTATACGCCCCACAAACGCCACCTTAAGAAACCGACAGTCCGTCGAGATCGGGTTCAGTGACGAAGTGGGGATTGACAATAAAAGGTTCCCCTCGCTCTCGACGTCGGGTACTGCAGTTCTACGGGTGCAAGAGTATGCCTCCTCAAGCACCCGGGCGTCAAAGTAGAAGAAGTCCAAGGGAAGAACCAGAACGAGCAAAAGGTCGGCAGGAAACGGCAAGCAGATAGGAGAAGAGGGGGAGAAAAACGAAACAGAAGGAAAAGGAAAAGATGCCCAGCAGAATTGGAGAGGACGGCAGCAGGAGCACAAGGCTAGAAAAGGACAGAGGACTGTCCCAAGGAGCATCACACTCCGGCAGCCGCCCACTAAGCCCCCAGACGGCGACAACGAGCTGAGCGGGGAGGGGGTAAGGCGGCCAAGCGGGTGGCTGCATCCTGAGAAGGAGCAGCAATGACACGGGTACCAAGACGAGTGGGGTTGAAGGTGATAGAGGCATCCACGGAATCGACAAGATGCCTATGAAGGGAAAAATCATCAGGAGTTGAATCCAAAGGTAGGAGGTCAAAGTATTTATTCCACGTATCAGGACCAAACAAAGCATGGAACGAAGTAGGATGGGAAGGGAGCATAGGAGAGCGGCCATGGCGGGGACGGCGATGAGAACCCTTAGAGAGAGACGGGTCGAAAGGTGCAGTAGTCACAAAGGATGGAGCCGTGCAAGGGGACGAGACAGTCACCACAGCAGGCTTGGGGCTCGACCCAACCACAGAGGAGGGAGGGGAGCAGGGAGGAAGAGTCCGGTCTGGGCCTAAACCGGGTCCCGTAGCAGGGGCTACAGATCCCGGTCTTCCAGGATGGTCCGACTCAGGGGCCTGGTCGCCCACCCCATGAGTTTGGACACAATACTGGCTTACTTGCATAGTTCTTGTGAATAAATCATGTAGATAGGTATATATAACAATGTGTAAATAGTGTAATAAAAACAATAACCGTATGGTGGGAGGAGCAATGTTAGTGAATAAGATGTTGGAGGAGTGAGGGTGTGGCAGCTGATACTCGCAGAGTTCTGAGTGTGTTGATGGTGAATGTATATAGTGTGTGATATTGTATAGTGTGTAAAAAGATTGTATATATACATAAATTAGCATGATGCATGGGAAATGTGTGCAACATGTGTGTTCATATGTGTCATGAACATAACACAGTGTCTTCGGACAGTACAGATGTTCTACTGCCATAATACAGTGTACATGTTCATTATACATAGGATTGGCACGAAAAAACAAATAAAATGTATTTGGAACTGTGCGCAAAAAATGAACAAAAATATATTCATGGCAACTCATGAATCCGGCCCCGGGGGCGTACGCCACGGACAACCAGGGAATGACGAACTTACGGATCCCATAGCAGCCAAAGTACATACAATTTCAACCTTCTGTTACTATCCCCATACTCAGGGAGGGTTTTTGACACTCAAAACAAAAAAAACAAAAAAGAATTTTTTCAGAGAATTTATTTCTTGCGCACTAGGGGGGGGGTGTCATATTTGGATGCCAAGCAGTTGAGGGGTTAAAGATGCTAATGATGCTGGGATATAATGGGGTGACTTTTTTTTGTTAAAAAAAAAAAATCAAATTTTTGGAAATACTACAACAAATGTCAAAATGGTTCGTTCAGTGTTCGGCAGGTAGGCTGCTCCATGTTTCTTAAATAAAAAAAAAATTGAAAATTTTTAAATAACAGAACATATGTCAAAAACGTTCGTTCGTTCGTTTTTTTTATTTTTCGTTTTCTTTTAGTTAAGAAACATGAAGCATCCTACCTGCTGACCACCAAACGAATCTTTTCGACATTTGTTCTGTTTTTCAAAGATTTTAACTTTTTTTTATTTTTTTATTTAATCCTTAAATTGCGCATTGCGTCATATGAAGGGTTGAGTAACTTGCAATAATTATATGACGCGATGGAGTACCGTGCAAGATTTGAATGGCCAGCGGGGTAGAGTAGGCCCCCATACGCTGTCCAGAGGCTATAGTAAGCAGCTGCCATTTTGTAAAAAAAAATCCAGCTCACACTACCAACGCGTCGGAGGCCTCAGTTTACCAGCAGTCACCATAGCGAGCGCACGGCCGAACGCCTCCCGGGCACAATCCACGCAATCACTTACCCAAGTGCAAATAACTAGTGAATTATTTTCTGATGGTGAGGAAGGTGATTTTGATGACTGACATTGATAAGGACTACACACAATTGACCGATGATAGTAGCACAGACAGTGAAAATGAGATACAGCCCCCTCCCATGGCGAGGCCTATATGCTCACCCATCCCTCCTCGCCCAGTGTCTACTCCAATTCACCCACGACCACACAGTTCCTGTGCTTATTTAGAGTATGAGGATATTTTTGGCGACGAGTCAGACGAAGGTGACTCTTTTTTCTGGCTTTAGTGAAGTGGATTCAGAGCATAGTGTTACCGAGCCTGTTGCTAGTACCATTGGTGTTACCGGGCGAGAATTTGTCGAGCGTCTCGCCAGCCAGCGTCTCGCCCAGCCAAGCGGCACCGCATGGCACCACAAGAGGAACCGAGACCCTCATGTTCATGCGCTTTCACCTCACGTGCACGTAGCGGCCGTACTTTGCATAGATGGGCTTCAGCTCCTGGTCCACGGTGTGCATCGCTTCCTCGCCGTCGTGCCCCTGTTGTGTCTCGCAGGGCGCCAGGTGTACGTGTGTGGAGTGATAGTGACTATTTTATTCCTCTAATTCCTGCCTTTGACAATAAAGACGTTGGGATTACAGACCTTTTCCCGGATAATGGTGAGGACATGAGTGAAATGGAATATTTTACAGCATTCAATGATGAGTCGCTCATGGAATATATTGTACACCAAACGAACCTTCATGCAGCTCATCTCATTGGAAAAGAGATAACAGAATTTTCACTATTGCAGCATTGGAAAAACACCACTGTAGGTGAAATGTATGTATTTTTAGCAATTTGTATGTTGATGAAGCATTGTGTCAAACATGCTATCACAGACTATTGGAGCAGAGACCACACTATTTCAACACCTTTCTTTGGGAAATATATGTCCCGAGACAAGTTTCAGATACTCCTCAGGTGTCTTCATTTTTCAAGTAATGAGGACAGGACAGAGGATGATAGACTTTGGCGAGTAAGGCACTATATGAATGAAGTGATTGGAAAGTTCAGAGATTTTTATGTACCAGCACAGAAGCTGGTAACTGACGAATCCCTTGTGCTTTTCAAAGGACGTGTTGCCTTCAAGCAGTATGTTCTCTCCAAACAAAACAGATTTGGATTGAAATTCTTTATTCCTTGTGACTGTGAAACAGGATACATCTTACACATGATTCTATATTCTGCTACCGATGTAGACATTCCCGGAAACGACCAACATGGTTTCTCAGGTAGTGTGGTGAAGTCACTGATGGCACCATGGATGAACAATGGCCACATTTTGTACACGGATAACTACTATACAAGTCCTTTGCTGGCTAAGTTCTTGATTGAAAATAGAACTGGGTTGGTTGGTACAGTAAAGCCAAGAAGGGAAATGCCAGTGTTTGAAAATAAACTTGAAGTTGGTGACTGCGAGCTAAGAAAATGTGATCAAATACTCACAGTTTGGTGGAAAGACAAGAGAGAAGTGAACTTGCTGACAACCGTTCATGATGGTACAATGGTGAACAGTGGCAAGGTGAACCGAGTAACGCAAGATATATTATATAAACCAGATTGTGTTCTGGATTATATAAACCAGATTGTGTTCTGGATTATACAAACCAGATTGTGTTCTGGTTTATATCTTCCTCGTCCCCCCCGGAGGGGGACGAGGAAGAAGACACAGGAGACATGACAGACCGGGTAGAAAGAAGGGGAACCCCAGACAGAGGACCAGGAGGGGGACCCCTCGGGACAGAACACAAGGGGACAGAGGAGGGGGCAGTGGGCGTATCAGGGTCCAAGGCCCGGAAACGGTTGTGAGTCTGAGGAAGGGGGGAAGGACGAGGAGAGGAAGAGCGCAACACACGAGCATAAGAGATGTTAGTATAAGGCGGGAGCCGGCGAACCTGGCGCCTCGCCTCAGAAAAAGATATACGCTCCCGGTGCTTCAGGTTGAGGACGGCTGCTTCAAGCTTGTAATGGACACAGGCACGGGAGAAGGTAGGATGGGCCTCACCACAGTTGAGGCAGCGAGCTTGGGGAGAAGTGCACTCCGACTTAGAGTGACCTTCACCCCCACACAAAGGACAGAGAGAGACAGTCCCAGAGCAGCGGAGGGTACCATGCCCAAACCTCCAGCACTTGTTACAAAGTCAAGGAAAAGGAATATACTCCTGGACAGAGCACCTAGCACCAGCAAGAATGACAGAGGGTCGTACCATCAAAGGTGATCTTCATAACGCAAAGGGGTTGACGGCGACGACCACGAGGGGGAAGTGTAAACGAGTCAACCCAGAGGACGGAATGGCCGTGGGCATCAAGGATATGCCGAGTATCATCGTGGCAATCCTGCAGATTCCGAACACCGGTTGCAACATGGGGTGGGAGGAGAATAGTGCCAACACTGGCATTCATCTGAACGTTCTTAGAGACCCGAACAGGGATCTCGCCAAGGCAAGATAAGGCAGCTAAGCGGGAAGCTGCATCCTGAGGAGCAGCAGCAACGACACGTGTACCGAGACGAGTGGGGTTGAAAGTAACAGACGCATCCACGGAATCTACAAGATGCCGATGGAGGGAGAAATCGTCAGGAGGCGCAGAATCAAGGGGGAGGAGGTCAAAGTATTTCGCCCATGAAGCAGGACCAAACAAGGCCTGATACGCATCAACACGGGAAGGAATTGAGCGAGTGCGGCTGGGGCGCGAACTGCGTTGAGAACCCCTAGAGAGGGGTCAAAAGGCGCAGTAGTCACAACGAGAGACTTAGCCGCACCAGGGGACGAAGTGGTCACCACTGGGGGCTGGAGGCTCGACCCAACCACAGAAGGAGGGAGGGGAGCTGGGGGGAAGAAGTCAGGACGATCCAAGGAGGAGCAAGGTCGGGGCCCAACGCAGCAGGAGCTACAGAGCCTGGTCTTCCAATACAAGCCGACTCAGGGGCTTGGTCGCCCACCCCACAAGCCTGAGAGGGTACAACGGAAACATTCATCGACATAGAGACGAAGAGAAAGAAATTCATCCACGAATGTGCCCCCATACCCACCATGGAGCCACAATTAGAGGCAGGACACCCAACAGGAAGCTATCGCCGATCATGCCGGGGCCCCCTAGGGGTGCGTCGTGAGTATACGCCCCACAAACGCCACCTTAAGAACCGTCAGTCCGTCGAGATCGGGTTCAGCGACGAAAGGGGGATTGACAATAAAAGGTTCCCCTCGCTCGAGACGTTGGGTACTACAGTTCTACGGGTGCAAGAGTATGCCTCCTCATGCACCCGGGCGTCAAAATAGAAGAAGTCCAAAGAAATAATCCAAAACAAGCAAAAGGTCGGCAGGAAACGACAAGCAGATAGGAGAAGAGGGGGGAGAAAAACGAAACATAAGGAAAAGGAAAAGCGATCCGGCACAATTAGAGAAGACAGCAGCAGGAGTGCAAGGCCAGAAAAGGACAGAGGACTGCCCCATGGAGCATCACACTCCGGCAGCCGTCCACCAAGCCCCCTCACGACGCTAATGGGCCGGATGGGGAGAGGGGACAGGTATATAAACATCCAGTGCCCGGCCAAAAGACGCCAGACCGCAGAAATTCACCTGGCGCACGGTGGCACGAACGTGACACGACTCAACCGTGCCCAGAAGAACCTGGGAGCACTGCCAGGTGAAGAAGCCAGAGCCAGCCCCAGCCGGACCCGCAGGAGAGCAGGTAAAGGCGAAGGAGGCGGCCCACATCCATGACACAGGGAAAACCGCGGCGTCCTCCCCACAACTGGGAACCAGGACACCCCCGGAGCGAAGGGGCACAAACTGCAGCCAGGGAGAAGAGCGAGAGGTGAAGCACTGTAGCAAAAAGGGCGCAAAACACCAGCACTGAAACACCGCCCAGACCAAAACAAACTACAGTGCATGCGCATGACACACTGGCCGAATCGCACAACCCTCTCTGCGGGAAGGTGCCAACTAGGACTACTACACTAGAAAAGTAGCCAAAAGAGGAAGCAGGAACAATAAAACTGGCCAACGAAGCAAAGACAGAGCCCAAAAAGGAACCCAACCAGGCCACAAGCAGCCCAACAGGGCCACAAGTAACCCAACAGGGCCACAAGTAGCACAACAGGGCACAAGTAGCCCAACAGGGCCACAAGTAGCCCAACAGGGCTACAAGTAGCTCAAAACGGCGACAAGGACAAGGAGCCGACAGACGTACCAGTAATGCAGGAAGTAGCGAAAAACCTTCCCGAACCCTCGAGAACACAGAAGCCAACACTTGTCCCGAAGGCACACAAAGGCACAGGCGCACCCGAGACCAGAAGTCACGTAGAACCCCAAGAACAGGGAAACATAACGAAGACACCGTCCCAAAAAGGGGTGGGAGGAAACATCCACCCACAGGACGGAACCAACTGACTCACAGGCCAAGGAACCGAGCCCGGGGAGGGGCCGACGCCCAACAGCACTTACGGCGAGTGGGGAGGAAAGACCCCACTCCGCGTAACCACAAGCCCCGCCTAGAGGATAAAAACCTCCACGGGGTCCAATGGGGCCAAGACCCCCCAAGTCAGCCCCTCCCCAGCCCCGGGAACCTACACGACAGGCCCCGGGGCCGAGCAGTTCCCCCAAAGCCCCGGCCGTACCAGAAAACCGGGGCAGCCATGAAAACACTAAGGAAGGGAGCCCACTGGCAGACTTTTACAACACGGCTGGAGGAACAGGCTCAAATACCCCCGTCACTACCCCGGAAGGGGAAGTCCCCGAGACTGCACGAGTCTCAACACCATCAAAACCCCGCCCCGTACCTAAAGACGGTAAGGAACCGGATGTAGGCAGGAAGGGTGATCCGGGGGAAAGACAAGGGGGCGTGGATGGAACCGAAACAACCAACACCCCCAAGTCCCAAAACGAACCAAAACGGGGCAGCCCCGAGGCTCCCGGGGAGTAAACCACGAGAACGTTGCCACCACCAAGGCTCACGTGCAACGCCCCTGCTGCCCGCACCCGCTTAGTCAGCACAACTGGGTAACCGAGCCACAATGAGCAACCAAACTCGCAGGACTCCGGGTCGAAGGTGTCACCGACCCCACAGGCAGCAGACGGAGGCAAAACAGAGAGTCACCCAGAGACAAAGGGTGAGAGCAACCCTCAAACTCGCTGGAAGCGAGGGGGGACTCTGGGGTCACATCCATCGGACCCGCGCGCCCCCAGGGTGTTTTCCAGGGTCCCGAGCGTTTACTATAAGAGGACTCGCGCTCAGGTAATCCCAGGCAGGGTACTGCTAACCGGCACCCAAAGCTAGCAAACAACTTTCTAAGAGCTGAACCCCCGAGACGTGTACTCTCATGGGGACCTAGCAGGGGGAACCACCAGAAAAAACTCAGAACACAAGGGGCAAGAACGAAGGCAGATCCCCCCACCAGGTAGATAAACAAAAAGAAAAAGTAAACCCCGTAAGAGGACAGCGTACCCAAGCGGAACAGAGCCGGCCGCCATGAGTGGTAAAGACAAGCTGTACAGTACCCTGCGCCCCACCAGTGCAAAATCTGCCCTATACTCTAAGGCGAACAAGGGAGACAGAACACCCGAGCACACAAAGAGCAGCCGAAAACCAAGCAGTAAACGGCCTAGCAGGGGCAGGACCCAATTAACTTGTGGAAGGTGGCCCCAAGCCCCAAGGGCACTATTGACAGGGCACCTAGGGAAGGGAACCCTAGGCGCATGCAGCCCGAGTACTGGAGAATCACTCCCGGCTCACGCACTGTTACGAACCCGGATTCAACGTCCGAGCCTGGAGCAGTGACAAACACGCCATCTGTGGGTCAGCTCCCGAAACCCCCGCCAAACGAACGACGACACCTAGTGAGGACAGCGTGTACTGGCCTCGAGGACCAGTTTCCAGTCTGGTTCAGCGCTCAACACCGCCGCTCCTGACCTCTGGTGAGGTGGTGCTCCGACGACAGCGCCATCTACGGAGTGGATACGTCAGGTGTTAGTATCTGAGCCTGTGAGTGTGATGTATTAGTGTCCCAGTTATTGATGACGTGTCTGTTTACAGAGTCGACCTGGGACCACTGTGTTGAAGGTGGAGTCAGTCTACCCGAGGCAGCCAGTCTCCATACAGTGAAGTTTGCTGCAGCTGTCGTGACGTCGTCCCCCCGGAAGAACACTGTGGTGTGTTAAGCCTGCCAGTGGAGTGGCAGTGGAAGGATTTACCCGGGACCGACGGTCGGAGACGATAATCCACTGGGGTATTGAGGACAGGAGGGTGATTGGTGATATCACACGAGACTCCTGTCTAGGGCGTACCCCTTATATCGTTCGTGGAGTGGCCGTACCAGCCTTGGTGGCTCTGTACCTGCCAGCAGACCTGCTGGACGTGTGGTTGACGGCCTCCACGACGGTGCCCCCAGTGGACCTGTGTTGTGGCTGACCTGTGGCCAGGGTAGGCTCGGCGTTCTCCGAGGACACGTCTTGAGGCCACGAAGAAAGCACCGCGGACTCAGCACCTAGCTTCGAGGATCCATAGTCTCCAGCAGAAGACTACAGTGTTGATCCCCTTTGTAAAGTGTTAATACCCTTCCCCCTTGTGTACGTTTTACTTTTATATATTTAAATGGTGAAGGTTATATTATATTATATTAAGTTCTTACCTTTCTTTCCCTACTCCCTTTAAGTTACTTGCGTCACGGATCGCATCCCTTGATAGCCTCTACTGGCTTGGGGCCGGATATATATCTTCCTCTAACTACATCAGAGTAAGAACCCCGTTGCGTCCCGAGAGGGCCGTAACATAATTGGCATCCCCAGCGGGATCCGTCCCCTTGTTAAGTATGTTTGACAGGGGTGGTGAAGTGGCGTAATCCCTGTAAATAATTCCCCCTGTGTGACGATTGCGACGTTATACGTCCTGTGCGGTGCTCAGAGTGACTAAGTGCGATATTGTGCAGTGCGGTGCTCGCTGTGATTAAGCGATTAAGTGCAATATTGACTAGTGCGGTGCTCAGTGATTTAGTGTAATATTGTAGAGCGAAGTGTTCGCTCGGACTCAGTGCAATATTGGGTAGTGCGGTGCCCGGAGTGATTACGTGCAATATTGGCAAGTGCAGTGTTTGGTGCAATATTGGCGTAGAACAGTGCTCGGTGTGTTAAGTGCTAACGTGTAAGCGGTGTGTTAAGTGCTAGTTGAGTGTTCCATCTGTGACAATGGCAGAAAAGGCTACCATCGATGATCTAGACGATGTTCAGGCTTTTCTGAACAGAGTGGACTGTCTTGCCAGATTAAAGTATCTGAGCAAACCGGAACTTGTACTAGTGAGCGCCTACCTGGAGATCAAGATCCGTGCCAGTGATTCCCGTGTGGAGATCTTGTCCAAGGTTCACCGGCACCTGAAGGCAGAAGAGAGACAGGAAGGCGAGACTCCTAGTACAAGGGAAGGTGAGGAGATAGCTTCCACGGAAAAAGATAAGGGCAGCGACGTTGACAGTGATGCAGGTGAGCTGAATATAAGCTTGGTAACTGTCAAAATGCGTGCCTTGGAAATTAATCGAGAAATAGAGTGGAAGAAATTAGAAATGGAAAGAGAAAGACAAGATAAAGAATTGGCGATGAGGCGTTTAGAATTAGAACGAGAAAGAGAGAGAGAAGAACGAGAAAGAGAGAGAGAAGAACGAGAAAGAGAGAGAGAAGAACGAGAAAGAGAAGAGAGACGAGAGAGAGAAGAACGAGAGCGAGAAAGGGAGGAAAGACAAAGACAACATGAACTAGAAGTTTTACGACTAGGCGCTGGACAGAGACAAACTGGAGTAAGCGGTTTCGATCCGGTAAGAAATATCAAAATGGTCCCCAAATTCAATGAGAGGGAGGTCTCGAAGTTCTTTGCAGCCTTCGAGAAAGTCGCTGCCTCTTTGGAGTGGCCAAGGGAGAATTGGGCCATCATGATACAGTCAGTTTTGACTGGGAAGGCCCAAATTGCCTACTCTACGTTATCCCTTGACGACTCCGGCGATTACGATATGGTGAAGAAAGTGGTGCTCATGGCGTACCAATTGGTACCTGAGGCATATAGGCAAAAGTTCCGAAACCTGAAGAAGACCTCAGAGCACACTTTCACCGAATTCGCCACCATCAAGGAGCGACTTTTTCAAGAATGGTGCGCCTCTCGGAAGGTGGAGACCAAGGAAGACCTCGAACAGCTGATTCTGCTCGAGGACTTCAAGGATTGTTTATCTGGAGACCTCAAGACGTACTTAGAGGAACAGCAGGTAGAGACCTTGAGTGCAGCAGCCACCATGGCTGAAGAGTATATCCTGACTCATAGGCCGTCTGCTAAGTACGTCCCGAGGAATTACCAGCGCCGGTTTGATAGACCTCACGACGAAGAAGAAGAAAGACCCGTCCCACGAAGCGCTAAGAAGACGCCCCCAAGTAGCCCCCGAAGAACAAGTCCTAGTAGTCCGAAACACCGTAGTCCAAGGAGGAATATGGTGTGCTGGACTTGTGGGCAGAAAGGGCACGTAGCTGCTAGGTGCCGAGGCAGAAGAGGTGGCAGCGCACGAAGGGAGGTGATGTTGATGAGCTGTGGAACATCACCAGCAGGAAGCCAGTCGACGACGACGCAGGAAGAACCCAGATTGTTTGCCCCTCACACTTCAACCGGGTATGTAACGAGTGATCATACTGGTAGATCAATTGTAGTGCTCAGAGATAGTGGAGCAGCCCAGTCCCTGATCGTGAAGAGCTCGTTACCCGAGGGAGTAAGTGTGGTTGGGAGACCAGAGGTTGTCCTGGTTGGGTTTCCTAGGACGCAGTACATCGCCCCCTTAGTGCCAGTACATCTTGGCTCGCCTTATTTCAGCGGCACATGTGAGTTGGCAGTAGTCGATACCCTCCCTGTGGCTGGGATTGACGTGGTACTAGCCAACGACTTGGTGACCGATTGGAGCATCAATCTTCCCAAGATTGTGGACGAGTCTACCAGAACAGCAAGGTCGGAGGTGTCTACAGGCAATGGTAATGTCCAGGTAAAGACAGACCCGGATGTAACTATGTTTAATTTGTCCTCTCGCCTACAGATTGAGAGCGTTCTAGCAGTGTCTCCTGATTCTCTCGACAAGGAACATGAAGTTAAGAAGGCAGAGGTACCTGAGCACGAAGAGAGGCCTTGTGTGCAGGCACCCACAGATGCCAACGAGTCTGGAACGAAGGCTGAGGTGTACTTGCGGTATGGCAAGTTACAGCGTGTAGTGAACCAGCCAGAGACTCCCCAGACGTCAGAGGTAGGTGCGGTGTGTTCAAAAGGTCTAGTGCCCTCTTCGGTCCAAGCCAGGCTAGTGGATGTTGCCGGCTATGGACATGACTGGCTCGGGAAGCATATCCCTCAATTGACCCCATGTTTCTTAGCAGTATTTTGTTTTGTTCTCCTATGTGCTCTCTGTGTTCTCAGTAAGGATCAGTGGACGACCCGAAGGATGATGGCTCCCGTGAACATCGAGAAGAGGTCCCAGGGATTGGAGAGTTGTACTGCAAGTGTTGCAGTTGAAGAAGGGACCTGGGAGGTAATAGATGATACAGGAGGTACGATATGTGATAATGTGAGTGACTGTTTCCGACAGGTTGACACCCCCCGCGTGACTGCTGAGCCTCAACACAGCGTTATACGGAACGTTGGTCGACCTGACGGTGGCAGAGCGAATGCCATCTTCGGTGAGCAAGCAGCCCTGTTGGAACTAGGTGTGAGCCTAGTAGAGGCGTATGCAGTAAGTATCGACTTATCCCCTGTCGCTATCACTCTGAATTATCAGACCCCTGTATTCCAGGTTCCTGTCTCCCTGAAGGACCATCGGACCGGTACCAGAAATGCCGTCAGTGATCAGCCGTCATCGGTGCCTCGACGCAGAGAAGTGTCGAGTCACCCCAGATCGTGTCAAAACCAATCCGTACTAGAGGAGGTGTGGAAGATTACGTCAGGCAGGTCATCACCTTCAATTTTAAAGTTCCCATTGAGCCGGAATTGCCCAGTAGGACAGTTCTGTGGACGAGACAGCCTCGCTATTCCAGATCATCAAGCATGTGTGTCCATTTGGAGTTGTGTCGTCGTACTAATTTGGTTTGTGTTTCTTTTTATAGAACCCCAAACCAAATTCTTTTTGGTGGGGAGGTGTTACGAACCCGGATTCAACGTCCGAGCCTGGAGCAGTGACAAACACGCCATCTGTGGGTCAGCTCCCGAAACCCCCGCCAAACGAACGACGACACCTAGTGAGGACAGCGTGTACTGGCCTCGAGGACCAGTTTCCAGTCTGGTTCAGCGCTCAACACCGCCGCTCCTGACCTCTGGTGAGGTGGTGCTCCGACGACAGCGCCATCTACGGAGTGGATACGTCAGGTGTTAGTATCTGAGCCTGTGAGTGTGATGTATTAGTGTCCCAGTTATTGATGACGTGTCTGTTTACAGAGTCGACCTGGGACCACTGTGTTGAAGGTGGAGTCAGTCTACCCGAGGCAGCCAGTCTCCATACAGTGAAGTTTGCTGCAGCTGTCGTGACGTCGTCCCCCCGGAAGAACACTGTGGTGTGTTAAGCCTGCCAGTGGAGTGGCAGTGGAAGGATTTACCCGGGACCGACGGTCGGAGACGATAATCCACTGGGGTATTGAGGACAGGAGGGTGATTGGTGATATCACACGAGACTCCTGTCTAGGGCGTACCCCTTATATCGTTCGTGGAGTGGCCGTACCAGCCTTGGTGGCTCTGTACCTGCCAGCAGACCTGCTGGACGTGTGGTTGACGGCCTCCACGACGGTGCCCCCAGTGGACCTGTGTTGTGGCTGACCTGTGGCCAGGGTAGGCTCGGCGTTCTCCGAGGACACGTCTTGAGGCCACGAAGAAAGCACCGCGGACTCAGCACCTAGCTTCGAGGATCCATAGTCTCCAGCAGAAGACTACAGTGTTGATCCCCTTTGTAAAGTGTTAATACCCTTCCCCCTTGTGTACGTTTTACTTTTATATATTTAAATGGTGAAGGTTATATTATATTATATTAAGTTCTTACCTTTCTTTCCCTACTCCCTTTAAGTTACTTGCGTCACGGATCGCATCCCTTGATAGCCTCTACTGGCTTGGGGCCGGATATATATCTTCCTCTAACTACATCAGAGTAAGAACCCCGTTGCGTCCCGAGAGGGCCGTAACACGCACCACCTAGAAAACAGACACCACACTCTAGGTACAGTGCTGAAACAACCAATGATGCCGGGGGTCCGTCTAATTACCACAAGCTACACAAGCTTCACAAAGCTTCAGAAAGCTTCCTGGCAATACGTTTGTAATGAATAAATATGATATGTTAGGTTAGGCTGACCTAAACTAACCTAACCTAACCTAACCTAACCTAACTTAACCAAACCAAACCTAACCAAACCTAACCTAACCTAACCGATGCTTGGATCGTCGACTTTATTTGGCGTCACCAGTTCTTTATTTTCGTCTAATTTCTTAATAAAAATATACTTTTTCAGGTTAAAATTATGTTTTCTCGTGTTGTACATTCAGCACCAACATTATAATGAGTAGATATATCATATTTATTCATTACTAACATAAGCTTTGTGAAGCTTGTGTAGCTTGTGGTAATTAGACGGACCGGAAGCCGGAGCACATAACCGGTGTCTATAGCATCAGCCGAAGAACTGATGGGTGGATAGCCGGCGTGGGAGGTCTGGAGCTCCCCCTTCCCACTCCCGGGGAGGAGGGAGCTGCGCAGACAGCGGCGCGGTGACGTATGACGTCATACTAGTTTCCTTGTTTTCTGTTGAGGAGTTCTATCCACTAGTTCGGCTTTAGGTAGCAATTTTCACCAGAATAGGGGTTTGTTTGGAATGCTTACCTTTCTGGATGCTTGACCCGGTCGATGGCAGACATAGAATGCTTCCAACCACACGGGGGTTTCTATAGGCCATTGCTCCCCTTGCCTCTCTGAGGGGGCCAGGTTCTGGCTGTGGTCCCCGGTAGGCCCTAGAACTCCATACACATGACTGATGCCAAAGTCTGACATTAGCATATCAGCCTGGTAAAGCTCTGGGGAGCCGACGGGGCTCCCCCCAGAAAAATTGTTCACGACTTTTGTTAGGCCAAAGCTAGAATATGCAGCTGTTGTGTGGTGCCCATATCTTAAGAAGCACATCAACAAACTATAAAAAGGTGCAAAGACATGCTACTAAGTGGCTCCCAGAACTGAAGGGCAAGAGCTACGAGGAGAGGTTAGAAGCATTAAATATGCCAAAACTAGAAGACAGAAGAAAAAGAGGTGATATAATCACTACGTACAAAATAGTAACAGGAATTGATAAAATCGACAGGGAAGATTTCCTGAGACCTGGAACTTCGAGAACAAGAGGTCATAGATTTAAACTAGCTAAACACAGATGCAGAAGAAATATAAGAAAATTCACCTTCGCAAATAGAGTGGTAGACGGTTAACAAGTTAAGTGAGAAGGTGGTGGAGGCCAAGACCGTCAGTAGTTTCAAAGCATTATATGACAAAGAGTGCTGGGAAGATGGGACACCACGAGCGTAGCTCTCATCCTGTAACTACACTTAGGTAACTACACTTAGGTAATTACACTTAGGTAATTACACACACACACACTGGTGAGCTGGAGGAGGCAGGAGTCACACTGCAGCAAGCTCCTGGAAATATCGAATTACCTAAGTATTGGGAACAGGTTGAGGGCTACAGTGGTGTCCCAGGTTACATAAAGGTTCAGGGAAGTGTAAAAGCAAATAAAATACAATAAACAAGTAAAAGTGAGTGGAAAAGTTTATTTTGGTTCTAGTACAAAAACAAAGATGGCCACCGCCACCACAACTGGAAATGTACACACACCAACAGATGATTGTTTCAAAGGATTCTCACCCCAAGATATAAGGAAAGGAGGTGTTCTTGGCAGGTTAGAGATAATTGAGGATATGCAAAAGAAGTATGAAGAAAAAGTGCTTAAATTGGAAGAGGACAATGGAGCTCTTAGGAGTGAGCTTTGCACTCTAAAAGGGAGTATGCTTCAGCAAGGTAAGATTATTACTGTATTAATAGACAAGGTAACAAATCAGGAGGAGTAAATCAAGGAACTAGTGAAAGAAAATGAGGTGTGAAAAGTGAAGTGTGGTGATTTTGAAGAAATAAACAAGAAAATAGACTCATATGGTGAACAACTCCAAGGTAGCCTGAGAGCTAATATAGAGTTAGGCAAGGATCTCCAACTGGAAACTTCACTGACAACTCACATAGAGGAGGTGAATAAGGAACTAGAAAAGTATAAAGAAGAAATAAAAGCGACATATGCTCAAGTTGTGAAAGAGAAAGAGACTATCAAAGAAGTGTGTTCGAAAGTCAAAACCAGAAATGACCAACAAGAAGCAGAAATTAAGCAAGCAATTAGGAAAGAACTGGTTACCAACAGTAAACTAGTACAAAACACTGCAGATAGAACTAAGTCCATAATCATTTTTGGATGTTTAGAGAAGGAAATTTCATCTAGGGTGGACAGAGCAGCAGAAGAGATGAAAATCATAGAGAAAATAGTAGGTTTAGGAGAAGGTTCAAAGGAAAATGTCAGTGATTTTAGAATAGGAAAATATGAGAAAGATAAGAACTGCCCCTTAAGGGTGACGTTTAATGGAGTGAAAAACATGATGGAAGTGCTTAGAAATGCCAGGAAATTACAGAGTGATGAGGTTGGCAAACTTTGGTCAATAAGACAAGACCTCTCCAAGGAAGACAGAGAAAAGCTCAAAATGAACCTAATTGAGGCAAAACGTCTAAATGGGGATAGAAATGAAGAAGACAGAAATTCTTTTTTCTTCAAAGTGACAGGGACTGGAAAGCTTGTGAAATGGTACATAAAAACAAAGCAACAAGATCAGTAGTGGAAGGAGGAGTAAAGAGCATAGGAAAAGGGAACATGTTCCTGAAAATTGTATATACCAACATAGATGGAGTGAGGTCAAAAACTTTGGAGTTGCAAGATATAATCCAGCTTAGGGTCCCAGATATTGTCACATTATCAGAGATGAAACTTGAAGGAAATATAATAAATGAAGTCATATTCCCAAGAGGCTATTCAGTTTGGAGACGTGACAGGAAAACTGGGAAGGGAGGAGGAGTGGCTGTACTGGTGAAAAAACACCTGAAGGTAAGAGAGTTAATATTTGAAAACCCTCGAGATATTGACATAATGGCATTGCAGATCTGGAATCAGGATGATAAGCTGATAATTTTAAATGCCTACAGCCCACCAGCAAGCAACACATGGACAAAGGAAGAACTAGATGACAAACGAGAGGGCCTCATAATGGTCATGAGAAATATTATTGTACAAGCAGATAAAGATAAATCACGACTGCTGATACTGGGGGACTTCAACTTTAAAGCAATAGACTGGGAGGCCTATGAAGCAAGAACAGAGGACTTTTGGACATGCAGACTTGTGAACCTCATTCTAGAGACATTCTTGTATCGACACATAAAGAACGCCACAAGAATGAGGGAAGGAGATGTACCGTCAGTACTGGATCTAGTATTCACCAGGAAAGAAGAAGAGATATTTGACATCCAGTACCTTCCTCCCTTGGGAAAGAGTGATCACGTCCTGTTAGACATTGGTTATGCTTTAAGATATCATCTAGAAGAAAATGGGGACATTGAAACAGTTGATAAACTCGATTTAACCCTTAAACTGCGCAATGCGCCTGCAGGCTCACTTCTGACTTGCGCATTTCACGTTCCATTTAAAACTCCCGCGGCTACATGGGGTTCACATCAGCTTCCTCAGGGTTCTTGTAAATAGATGCCATCTTTAAAAAAAATCGTGGTCCACATTTCCGGGTGTGGGAGCCTCAGTAGTGTGTGAGCAACCAAGGCTGGCGCACACAGCATGAGCGCACAGCACTGCTGTTCAGCATGTGACCACAGCATCGCCTAATAATGTCAAAATATATATATAACTTGTATTATTTAGCTATGATAGTGTTATATTAGAGCCTGAGTGTGATAATGACTGGGCACAGTGTTCAAATATCAGTGATTCAATGCTGTTCACGATGTTCACAGCGCTAGCCACAGCACCACAGCATTATTTCGTGCATCTAGGAATCTTCAAATGATTTCTTAGGTTCCTTTTCAAAATAAACGTGTGGTCAATTATTCATTTACAGGAATTAGTGACCAGGATTGTGATAATAAGAACATAAGAACATAAGAACAAAGGTAACTGCAGAAGGCCTATTGGCCCATACGAGGCAGCTCCTATCTATAACCACCCAATCCCACTCATATACTTGTCCAACCCTCGCTTGATACAGTCGAGGGACCCCACCTCCACCACGTTACGCGGCAATTGGTTCCACAAATCAACAACCCTGTTACTGAACCAGTATTTACCCAAGTCTTTCCTAAATCTAAACTTATCCAATTTATACCCATTGTTTCGTGTTCTGTCTTGTGTTGATATTTTTAATACCCTATTAATATCCCCCCTGTTATGTCCATTCATCCACTTGTAAACCTCTATCATGTCACCCCTAACTCTTCGCCTTTCCAGTGAATGCAACTTAAGCTTTGTTAATCTCTCTTCATATGAAAGATTTCTAATTTGGGGAATTAACTTAGTCATCCTACGTTGGACACGTTCAAGTGAATTTATATCCATTCTATAATACGGCGACCAAAACTGAACTGCATAATCTAAATGGGGCCTAACCAGAGCAAGATATAGCTTAAGAACCACACCAGGTGTCTTGTTACTAACGCTTCGATTAATAAATCCCAGTGTCCTATTCGCCTTATTACGAACATTCATGCATTGATCCTTTTGTTTTAAATTCTTACTAATCATAACTCCCAGATCCCTTTCGCAATCCGACTTCGCAATCTCAACACCATCTAGCTCGTATCTTGTAACTCTATCATCATTACCTAGCCTCAGAACTTTACATTTATCAGCATTAAACTGCATTTGCCAATCCTTTGACCATTTCAAAACCCTATCTAGATCAACTTGAAGTGATAGCGAGTCCTCCTCCGAATTAATTTCCCTACCGATTTTCGTATCATCGGCAAATTTGCAAATGTTGCTACTCAAACCTGAATCTAAATCATTTATATATATTATAAACAACAGAGGTCCCAGGACAGAGCCCTGAGGTACTCCACTAACAACATTATCCCACTCTGACTTAACCCCATTTATACTAACTCTGTTTCCTTTGGAATAGCCATGCCCTAATCCAACTTAATATAGCACCCCAATACCATGAGCTTCTATTTTTTTAATTAGTCTTTCATATGGCACTGTATCAAAAGCTTTGCTAAAGCCAAGGTACACAACATCACAATCCTTACCACTATCAACTGCCTCAACTATGCTGGAATAAAAAGTTAGCAAATTTGTTAAACATGAACGGCCATTTGTAAAACCATGTTGCGACTCATTTATTAATTTATGTTTTTCAAGATGGAGACGAATTGTATTTGCAATTATTGATTCAAGTAACTTTCCCACAATAGACGTTAGGCTAATTGGCCGATAGTTTGACGCAAGTGATCTATCTCCTTTCTTAAAAATTGGTACCACATTAGCTATCTTTCATGACTCTGGCACTCTGCCTGACTATTGATTTATTAAATTTGGTAGACAGTGGCTCGGAAAGCTCCTCTTTGCATTCTTTAAGCACCCTGGCAAACACTTCATCCAGCCCTGGGGATTTGTTTGGTTTTAGTTTTTCTAATTGTTTAATTACATCCTCCCTGGTAACTGCTAAACTAGTCAACCTGTCCTCATCCCCACCCACATAGACTTGTTTGGCTGAAGGCATATTGTTAAGTTCTTCTTTAGTAAATACAGATATAAAATATTTGTTAAAAATACTACTCATCTCCTTATCATTATCCGTTATTTGACCTGTCTCAGATTTTAATGGACCTATCCTTTCCCTAGTCTTAGTTCGATATAACTGAAAAAACACTTTAGGATTTGACTTTGTTTGCTCTGCTATGCGAACCTCATAGTTTCTTTTTGCTTTCCTAATCTCTTTTTTAACATTTCTAACCAGTTGTATGAATTCCTGTTTTAAACTGACTTCCCCATTCTTGATCCTTTTGTACCAAGCTCTCTTTTTACCTATAAGGTTCTTTAAATTATTTGTTATCCACTTTGGGTCATTAGTATTCGATCTATTCAATTTGTATGGTATACTACGTTCCTGTGCTTTGTTTAGGATATTCTTAAATAAGTTATATATTAAATCCACATCGAAATCCCCTTTTACGTCACCTATCGCTGGGTTCATGTCTTGCTCTAAGACCGGCCCACACCCCATACCCAAGACTTTCCAATCTATTTGACCCTAACAGAATTTTCTCCTACAGGTCTATTCCATTCTATGCTAAATCTGATTACTTTGTGATCACTGTTCCCTAGCTCACTCCCTATTTCGATGTCATTAATTTGTGTTTCCCTGTTAGTTAACACTAAATCCAAAATATTATTTTCCCGCGTTGGTTCCTTAATGTGTTGCGTAAGAAAGCAATCGTCAATTAATTCTAGAAAATCTCCTGCTTCACTATTCCCTGTTTTGTTCACCCAGTTTATTCCACTAAAATTAAAGTCACCCATGACATAAATACTGTTAGATCTAGATGCTCTAGATATTTCATCCCATAGATGCTTTACTTCCATTCTGTCTAAATTTGGTGGCCTATATATAACTCCTATTATAATATTATTTGCTTTTTCGTTTAATTCTATCCAAATAGTTTCTGTGTGTGGCTCAGTTTTGATTCCCTCTTTGAGACTACATTTCAAATTGTCCCTAACATATATGGCTACTCCCCCTCCTCGTCTAATATATCTATCTGTGTGAAATAGTTTAAATCCATTTATCTGATATTCAGCTAATAGTTCTCTATTTTCTACATTCATCCACGTTTCGGTAAGCGCAATAATATCTATTTTTTCTGTGCAGGCAAGAGCATTTAATTCATTAATTTTATTTCTTAGACTTCTACTGTTAGTGTAATATATCCTAAGTGAATTGTTATTTTGAGGCCCTTTTCTTTCCCTGATCATTTTGCGAATTATTTTCTCCCACGAACACATACTTTTATTACCTCCTTCCTCCAAATCAATTCCCATACCACTATCTACTAACAGTTTAAACCCAAACAAACACCTCTAACCACTTCTTCCAACGAGTTCGCAACAGAAACAACCCCAGCCCTCGATAGATGCACCCCATCACGAGCATACATTTAATTTCTTCCATAGAAGTGTTCCCAGTTGTCTATGAAAGATATTGCATTTGATTTGCAATATCTTTCCAGCCGGCAATTGACACCAAGTGCCCTCAACATCCATTCATTTCCCACTCCCTTTCTTGGAAGAATGCCACATATGATCGGGATTCCTCCCTTGCTCCTAACTAATTCAATGGCTGTCCTAAATCTCTGTATTAGTTCCTCACTCCTAACTCGCCCAACATCATTACCCCCTGCACTAATACAAATAATGGGTTTGTTCCCATTTCCCGTCATAATATCATTCATGTTTCCAACAATATCACCAATTCCAGCTCCTGGATAGCAAACTCTTAATCTGTTCCCCCTATCTCTGGCACAAAACGTTCTGTCTAAATACCTCACCTGGGAATCTCCCACAACCAAAATTCGCTTCGGTACCGCCTTAACTTTCTGAGCAGCCTGAGGGGACTGCGCTCCGCCGCTCCTCACTGATTTCCTCGCTGCAGGCGCACCACAGCACTCGTCCTCCAACACGGCAAATGAATTTGGCGTCCTTAGGGCGTCTGTAGGCGGCCTTGTCAAGGTCTTCTTAAGATCCCTGTCTTTCACGACTCTCCACGATGAGGTCTCGTCAACACTGGTCTCCTCCTTCGTTTCCTCCCGAAGTCTCAGCCGTCGTACCTCCTCCCGCAGGGAATCCATCTCTGCTCTCAGAGCTCCAACCAAACTCACCAAATCATTCACTAATCCTTCCATTATTGCAATAATAATGTTACTCCAGAGCTCCAGCTAACACAACCTCTCACTGTGACAGCACCTGACTGACTGAATAGGATGATTGTGGTTATAATTAGCGTTGTGTGTAGTATTGTGGAAGGAGGAATTTTGATGAGGGTGGGAGGGCGAGAATTGAGGTAGCCTCATTGTGTGTGTGGGGCTGCCACTCTTGTTTTGCTCACCATACTAGCTTAGTGGTTCGCTATGGGCAACACATATGTACATGGGTATATATAGTGTGTGTATATAGTGTAAGAACAGCAACAGGAGAATGTTGAGAGGAGCTATTTTGGTGAGGGAGGTGACGTAATCGTAGTGTCGTCTGCTGTGTGATTTTTCATGCAGTGTATGGTGGCACTGCATGAAAAATATGTACTGTTTGGACACAATACCGGCTTACTTGCATAGTTCTGGTAAATAAAACATGCAGATAGGTATATAGAACATGTGTAATAAGAACTATAACAATATGGTGGGAGGAGCAATGTTGGCGAGTAAGATGTTGGAGTGAGGGAGACTGGCTGGGTGTGGCTGCTCTCACTCGAGGTGTTCTGAATGTGTTCATGGCCAAATGCTCCTATTGGCCCATACGAGGCAGCTCCTATTGGCCCATACGAGGCAGCTGCTATTGGCCCATACGAGGCAGCTCCTACTGGACCATACGAGGCAGCTGCTATTGGCTCATATGAGGCAGCTGCTATTGGCCCATACGAGGAAGCTGCTATTGGCCCATACGAGGCAGCTGCTTTTGGCCCATATGCGGCAGCTGCTATTGGCCCATACGAGGCAGCTGCTATTGGCCCATACGAGGCAGCTGCTATTGGCCCATACTAGGCAGCTGCTATTGGCCCACATGAGGCAGCTTCTATTGGCCCATACGAGGCAGCTGCTATTGGCCCATACGAGGCAGCTGCTATTGGCCCATACGAAGTAGCTGCTACGCGATGTTCTGAATGTGTTGATGGTAAATGTATATAGTGTGTGACAAGTGTATAGTGAGTACATATGTTGTAAATATACATAAATGAACATGAAACATTGGTGTGAATAACTGTATGATGGGAGGGGCAAAGTTGGCGAATACAATGTTGGAGAAGTGAGGGAGGGCTGGCTGAGTGTGACAGCTCTCACTCGCAGTGTTCTGAACGTGCTGATGGTGAATGTATATAGTGTGTGACAGTGTATAGTGTGTAAATAGATTGTATATATACACAAATTAGCATGATACATAGTAAATATGTGTACACAAGTTTCATGCACGTAACACAGTGTCTACGGACAGTACAGATGTTGTACTGCGATATTATAGTGGACGTGTTCATTATACATTGGATTGGCACATAAAAACAATGAAAATGTATTTGGAAAGGTGCGCAAAAAATGAACGAAATTATATTCGCGGCAACTCGCGCGCCCCCGAGAGCTTACAGCACGGGCGCACAGGGAATGATGACTCACTCCCCAACTTCCGGACCCCATAGCAGCAAAAGTACAATTTCGATTTTTTTCTTACATACCCATACTGAGGGAAGGGTTTTTGACACTTTAAAAAGAAAAAAGAATTTTTTCCAGAGAATTTATTTCCTGCGCACTGTGGGGGTGTCACATTTGGAGGCAACGCAGTTAAGGGGTTAAGATGAGGTCCCTATGGGGAACTTTGAAATTTTTTTAGAGTCTAATTGGACAGACTTGTTGCTAGGCAGGGAAGTAAATGAAATGTTTGCCAAATTTTTAAAAATATACGAGGAAGGCACACAAACATTCATACCAAAACAGAGATGTAGGGCCAGAAAACAGGATTGGTTCAACAGAAATTGTGAGAGGGCCAGAGACCAAAAGACACAAAAATGGAATCAGTATAGGAAGAGGCCAAACCCCGAAACATACCAGCGATACAAAGATGCAAGAAACAACTACACGGCAGTAAGGAGAGAGGCAGAAAGAAATTTTCAAAAAGGGATAGCGGATAAATGTAAAACAGAACAGGGCCTATTCTACAAATTCATAAACAACAAATTGCAGGTAAAGGATAATATCCAGAGGTTGAAAATGGGAAACAGATTCACGAAAAATATAAAGGAACTGTGTGAAACATTAAATGAAAAGTTCCTAAGTGTGTTTGTACAAAATGAAATCTTCAGAGAACCAGACACAATAAGAATTCCAGAGAACAACATAGAGTGATTAGAGGTGTCTAGAGATGAAGTGGAAAATATGCTGAAGGAGCTCGGTAAGAACAAAGCAGCTGGCCCAGATGGAGTTTCACCATGGGTTATTTAATGGTGAAACTAAACTTAATTTAATGTTAATAAATGCCATGTTATGGAATGTGGAATAGGAGAACATAGACCCCACTCAACCTATATATTATGTGAGAAATCTTTAAAGAATTCTGATAAAGAAAGAGATCTAGGGGTGGTTCTAGATAGAAAACTATCACCTGAGGATCACATAAAGAATATTGTGCTAGGAGCCTATGCTACGCTTTCTAACTTCAGAATTGCTTTAAAATACATGAATGGCGATATACTAAAGAAATTGTTCATGACTTTTGTTAGGCCAAAACTAGAATATGCAGCTGTTGTGTGGTGCCCATATCTTAAGAAGCACATCAACAAACTGGAAAAGATGCAAAGACATGCTACTAAGTGGCTCCCAGAACTGAAGGGCAAGAGCTACGAGGAGAGGTTAGAGGCATTAAATATGCCAAAACTAGAAGACAGAAGAAAAAGAGGTGATATGATCACTACATACAAAATTGTAACAGGAATTGATATAATCGATAGGGAAGATTTCCTGAGACCTGGAACTTTAAGAACAAGAGGTCATAGATTTAAACTAGCTAAACACAGATGCCGAAGAAATATAAGAAAATTCACTTTCGCAAACAGAGTGGTAGACGGTTGGAACAAGTTAGGTGAGAAGATGGTGGAGGCCAAGACCATCAGTAGTTTCAAAGCGTTATATGACAGTGTGCTGGGAAGATGGGACACCACGAGCGTAGCTCTCATCCTGTAACTACACTTAGGTAATTACACTGTTACGGCCCTACTGGGGCATAACCGGGTTCTTTTCTGATGTTATTAGAATTTGGGAATCCGGCCCCAAGTTAGTAGTTGCTTTCAAGGGGTGTGTTCCGTAACGCAAGTAAATTAAAGGGGAAGGGATACAATTGCACTCTATTAAATATATATTCACACCACCACCATAAATAAATATATAAACAGTCACACGCGGTTACTATGACTACACTTATGTACAATCACTTGTCTTCCTTCGAAGACTCAGGACGTTTCACGGTGCTCAAGACAAGTAGCCCTGGTTCTCTTCTTGTGGCCTCACGATGAATCCTTCAATTCCCTAGGCGAGTCTACCCTGGCCACAGGCCAGCCAGATCACAGTCCCACTGGGTGCACCGTCGTGGAGGCCTTCAACCACAAATCCAGCCTGTAGCTGGCAGGTTCCAATCAGCTCTGCTGCGTAGGCCACTCCACGACCGATACTAGGGTTGCGAGCCCTAGGCCTGCGAGCCTCGTGTGATTCTGCTGATCACTCTCCTCACCACAACACCCCAGTGGCTAGTCTTCTCCACCAGTCAGCCCCGGGTACGACAATTCCTGGTTCTGCCACCTCACAGGCAGGCTAACACAACAGCGTTCATCCGGGGGGTGACTCACAGCTTCTGCAGCAAACACTTGGAGATACTATGGCTGCCTTGGGTAGACTGCCCATTGTCCAATCCAGCAGTCCCAGGTCGACTCTGTAATCAGACACGTCATCAGTACTAGGGACACCCTAGGGCACCTCACTTACGGGCTTAGACACAAACGCCCACCTATCCACTCCATAGATGGCGTTGCTGTCTAAGCATCACCTCACCAGAGGTCAGCAGCGGCTACGTTACGAGCTGAACAAGACAGGAAACTAGCCCCTGTGGCCGGTATATCTCGTCCTCACTAGATGGCGTCGTCCATTTGGAGGGGGTTTCGGGAGCTGACCCACAGATGGCATTGTCGTCACTGCTCCGTGCTCGGACGCTGGATTCGGTTCCGTAACATACACAAAAAGTAAGCTGCAGGTAAAGGATAATATTCAGAGGTTAAAAATGGGGGACAGATACACGGAAAATGAAAAGGAAATGAGTGAAACATTAAACGAAAAGTTCCAAAGTGTGATTGTACAAAATGAGATCTTCAGAGAACCAGACACAATAAGAATTCCACAGAACAACATAAGAGCGTATAGAGGTGTCTAGAGATGAAGTGGAAAATATGCTAAAGGAGCTAAGTAAGAATAAAGGAGTTGGCCCAGATGGAGTTTCACTATGGGTTCTGAGAGAATGTGCATCTGAGCTCAGCATTCCACTTCACCTGATCTTTCAGGCATCCCTGTGTACAGGAGTCGTAGCAGACGTGTGGAAACAGGCTAACATAGTTCCAATCTACAAAAGTGGCATCAGTGCCTCTCAATTATAGACCTGTATCATTGACTAGTGTAATAGTGAAAGTGTTGGAAAAACTAATCAAAATTAAATGGGTAGAACACCTGGAGAGAAATGATATAATATCAGACAGACAGTATGGTTTTCGATCTGGAAGATCCTGTGTATCGAATTTACTCAGTTTCTATGATTGAGCCACAGAGTTTTACAGTAAAGGGATGGTTAGGTTGACTGCATCTATCTGAGCCTAAAAAAGACTTTCGACAGAGTTCCACATAAGAGGTTGTTCTGGAAACTGGAAAATATTGGAGGGGTGACAGGTAAACTTCTAACATGGATGAAAAATTTCCTGACTGATAGAAAAATGAGGGCAGTAATCAGAGGCAATGTATCGGACTGGAGAAATGTCACAAGTGGGGTACAATAGGGTTCAGTTCTTGCACCAGTGATGTTTATTGTCTACATAAATGATCTACCAGTTGGTATACAAAATTATATGAACATGTTTGCTGATGATGCTAAGATAATAAGAAGGATAAGAAACTTAGATGGTTGTCATGCCCTTCAAGATGACCTGGACAAAATAAGTATATGGAGCACCACTTGGCAAATGGAATTTAATGTTAATAAATGCCATGTTGACCAAATTGTATTTTTGCTTTTTTCTGCCATGTTCCCCCCTTTTTCATTTTTTTCTTATTTTTTCTCAACACAATTTATACATTAATCTCAATTAGAATTAAGTTTTAGTCTTAGGGTTTTTCCTGCCCAAAACGCTTTGCGTAATAGTGGCTTTAGGCATTGTATGTATTAGCTCTATAAATCCATCAACTTTTGTATTTCACCTTGTATGTATGTACTTTACCATGGCGTTATTGCACATAAAATGCATTCAAAAGGAATTACCGGAAAAATAGGCAGATGGATCTACAATTTCATGACCAACAGAACCCAATGTGTAATAGTCAACAAAATAAAATCCAGCCCATCAACCGTGAAGAGCTCAGTCCCCCAGGGTACTTTGCTTGCTCCTGTACTTTTTCTCATCCTCATATCGGACATAGACAAGAACACAACCTATAGCACTGTATCATCCTTTGCAGATGACACTAGGATCTTTATGAGAGTAGGCAACATAGAGGACACGGCAAACCTCTAGTCAGATGTAGATCAGGTCTTTCTATGGGCTACAGAAAATAATATGGTGTTTAACGAAGATAAGTTCCAGCTCATGCGCTATGGAAAAAATGAAGATATAAAAACGGAAACCACGTACAAAACTCAGGCAAATCATAACATAGAACGAAAAGGCAATGTAAAGGATCTAGGTGTACTCATGTCGAAAGACCTTACCTTTAAAGAACACAATAAAGTAGCTGTCACAACTGCAAGAAAAATGACAGGTTGGATAACAAGAACTTTTCACACTAGAGATGCTATACCGATGATGACACTTTTCAAAACGCTTGTGCTCTCTAGATTGGAGTACTGCTGCATAATGACAGCCCCTTTCAAAGCTGGAGAAATTGCTGACCTGGAGAGCATGCAGAGATCCTTTACTGCTAGAATCCACTCGGTAAAACACCTAAACTATTGGGACCGACTAAAGAGCCTAAATCTGTACTTCCTTGAGCGCAGGCAGGAGAGATACATAATAATTTACACGTGGAAAATATTAGAGGGGCTGGTCCCAAACCTGCACACAGAAATAACATCACATGAGACCAGAAGACATGGCAGGATGTGCAGAATACCCCCGTTGAAAAGCGGAGGTGCAACAGGTACTCTGAGAGAGAACTCTATCAACATCAGAGGCCCGAGACTGTTCAACACGCTTCCGCTACACATAAGGGGCATAACTGGCCGGCCCCTCACAGTGTTCAAGAGAGAACTGGATAAGCACCTCCAAAGGATACCTGATCAACCAGGCTGTGACTCATACGTCAGGCTGCGAGCAGCCGCGTCCAACAGCCTGGTTGATCAGCCCAGCAACCAGGAGGCCTGGTCGACGACCGGGCCACGGGGAGGCTAAGCCCCGGAAGCACCTCAAGGTAACCTCAAGGTAGGTACCTGAATAAATATTTGTATTTGTTTTTGTTGACTTAGTCAAACTAGAAATGCTTTACAAATCAAGGGACCTCAAATGTGGAATGACCTTCCCAATTATGTTAAAGGCTGTACCTTTCCCAACCAGAACTAATAAAAACTAAGTACAGTGCTTCCTCAGACTAACGAACCCCGCTCTATCGAATTCCCGGAAGAGCCGAACAAATTGAATTCGGTACCAAATGTTCAGTGGAACATACAAATGTTCGATTAAGTGAGGAATGTTCGTCCAAGCGGTCACCGAGGCCGAGCGTCAGAGCTGGCTGTCATCAACTATGATTCGCCAGAGTGTAAACAGTTATGTAGTGTTTTATTATCCCTACCCATTGTTTCTAGGGAGAAATGGTGATAAAAATGGTGATAAAATGGTGTCAGGGGGCATTAGTGAGAGAGTTGTTGTCAGGAGGCAACAGTGCTCCCCCGCCCCCACCCTCCTTCCTCCACCTGACCACAGAGACCACTCACTCTCCTCTCGTCGTCAGATGCCAAGAGTCAATTTAATGATAATTATCGCATTATCTACACTGAAAATAGCCTTTTTATTAGAAAAATGTCATATTGGAGCAATAATAATGGTGAAAATTGTAATATATACAGTACATATTTTAAACAGTTTGAACACATTTCCTTTTCACAGAATTTTTAATACAATTGGGGTGTAGATAACAGCTGGCATTGTGTGGCCGGCCGGTCGCTCCCTGAGCCATTGGGGGGGTGGGTGGTGGGAGGGGGGGTTGTTTCCTGGATCCCTCCCTCCCTCCTCTAACAGCCTACGTACTGTACTAATACCTATTTAGAATAAATTTTGAGGAGGCTAATAAAACAAGCACAGGTCGTGTGAGCGTTAGGCCTTGGTGAGGTGGCTGGCATCATTTGTGGTGGTGTCAGGGGAGGCAGGCGGTGTCAGGGGAGGCAGGTGGTGTCAGGGGAGGCAGGCGGTGTCAGGGGAGGCAGGCAGTGTCAGGGGAGGCAGGCGGTGTCAGGGGAGGCAGGTGGTGTCAGGGGAGGCAGGTGGTGTCAGGGGAGGCAGGCGGTGTCAGGGGAGGCAGGCGGTGTCAGGGGAGGCAGGCGGTGTCAGGGGAGGCAGGTGGTGTCAGGGGAGGCAGGCAGTGTCAGGGGAGGCAGGCGGTGTCAGGGGAGGCAGGTGGTGTCAGGGGAGGCAGGTGGTGTCAGGGGAGGCAGGCGGTGTCAGGGGAGGCAGGCGGTGTCAGGGGAGGCAGGCGGTGTCAGGGGAGGCAGGCAGTGTCAGGGGAGGCAGGCGGTGTCAGGGGAGGCAGGTGGTGTCAGGGGAGGCAGGTGGTGTCAGGGGAGGCAGGTGGTGTCAGGGGAGGCAGGTGGTGTCAGAGGAGGCAGGTGGGGTCAGGGGAGGCAGGTGGTGTCAGGGGAGGCAGGTGGTGTCAGGGGAGGCAGGTGGCGTCAGGGGAGGCAGGCGGTGTCAGGGGAGGCAGGTGGTGTCAGGGGAGGCAGGTGGTGTCAGGGGAGGCAGGCGGTGTCAGGGGAGGCAGGCGGTGTCAGGGGAGGCAGGTGGTGTCAGGGGAGGCAGGTGGTGTCAGGGGAGGCAGGCAGTGTCAGGGGAGGCAGGCGGTGTCAGGGGAGGCAGGTGGTGTCAGAGGAGGCAGGTGGGGTCAGGGGAGGCAGGTGGGGTCAGGGGAGGCAGGTGGGGTCAGGGGAGGCAGGTGGTGTCAGGGGAGGCAGGTGGTGTCAGGGGAGGCAGGTGGCGTCAGGGGAGGCAGGTGGGGTCAAGGGAGGCAGGTGGGGTCAGGGGAGGCAGGCGGTGTCAGGGGAGGCAGGTGGTGGAAAGAGGCAGGTGGTGTCAGGGGAGGCAGGTGGAGTCAGGGGAGGCAGGCGGTGTCAGGGGAGGCAGGCGGTGTCAGGGGAGGCAGGCGGTGTCAGGGGAGGCAGGTGGTGGAAAGAGGCAGGTGGTGTCAGGGGAGGCAGGTGGGGTCAGGGGAGGCAGGTGGGGTCAGGGGAGGCAGGCGGTGTCAGGGCAGGCAGGTGGGGTCAGGGGAGGCAGGTGGGGTCAGGGGAGGCAGGTGGGGTCAGGGGAGGCAGGTGGGGTCAGGGGAGGCAGGTGGGGTCAGGGGAGGCAGGTGGGGTCAGGGGAGGCAGGTGGGGTCAGGGTAGGCAGGTGGGGTCAGGGTAGGCAGGTGGGGTCAGGGGAGGCAGGTGGGGTCAGGGGAGGCAGGTGGGGTCAGGGGACGCAGGCGGTGTCAGGGGAGGCAGGTGGTGGAAAGAGGCAGGTGGGGTCAGTGATGGAAGGTGTTGTCAGGGGAGGTGGAAGTGGAGAGAGAAGGGTGGTGACCACGCATGGCTGCCAAACCTCTCATTCATACTCTATTATAAATCTCAATCTTAGCTGTAAAATATATATGCCAAAATATGTTAATTTTCGTGTATTACTATACATTATTAATCATTAACACGTTTTATTGTTTCCTGAAGAAAACAATAGCTGACTTGGCATTGTGGTGTGTATGGCCGGGTACCTGGGGGGTGGGGGGGGGGGGTCCTGGAGGTGTGAGAGGAGACCTGTCAACCCATCATTTTTTTTTGTCGGGCGAGTTGAGACGCTTCCAAGCCTGCTGCTTCAATACACGGTGTGGGTGGTGTGGTATGGTTTGGGTGGTGTGGTGTGGTTTGGGTGTGGGTGGGTTGGTGTGGGTGGTGTGGTTGGGTGTGGGGGGATGATGTAGGTGGTGTGGGGTGTGTGGGGTGTGTGGGTGGTGGTGTGGGGAGTGTGGGTGGTGGGGGCGAATGGTGTTAGTGGTGTTGGGGATGGTGTGAGGGTGTGGGGGATGGTGTGGGTGGTGTGGGGGATGGTGTGGGTGGTGTGGGGGATGGTGTGGGTGGTGTGGGGGATGGTGTGGGTGGTGTGGGGGATGGTGTGGGTGGTGTGGGTGGTGTGGGGGATGGTGTGGGTGGTGTGGGGTATGGTGTGGGTGGTGTGGGGGATGGTGTGGGTGGTGTGGGGGATGGTGTGGGTGGTGTGGGGGATGGTGTGGGGGACGGTGTGGGTGGTGTGGGGGACGGTGTGGGTGGTGTGGGGGATGGTGTGGGCGGTGTGGGGGATGGTGTGGGTGGTGTGGAGGATGGTGTGGGGATGGTGTGGGTGGTGTGGGGATGGTGTGGGGGATGGTATGGGTGGTGTGGGGATGGTATGGGTGGTGTGGAGGATGGTGTGGGTGGTGTGGGGGATGGTATGGGTGGTGTGGGGATGGTATGGGTGGTGTGGAGGATGGTGTGGGTGGTGTGGAGGATGGTGTGGGTGGTGTGGAGGATGGTGTGGGTGGTGTGGAGGATGGTGTGGGTGGTGTGGAGGATGGTGTGGGTGGTGTGGAGGATGGTGTGGGTGGTGTGGAGGATGGTGTGGGTGGTGTGGAGGATGGTGTGGGTGGTGTGGAGGATGGTGTGGGTGGTGTGGAGGATGGTGTGGGTGGTGTGGGGGATGGTGTGGGTGGTGTGGGGGATGGTGTGGGTGGTGTGGGGGATGGTGATTCTCGCATCTCAGATTATTATTGACACCAAAAGAGCATGAAAGATATTATAATGAAGCACCACACAACAAAGAAACAAACTAATGTGTCCTGGCATATGTTTAAAAAAAAAAAAAATAAGAAGGTTGTTGGGGCCGGACGGATGGAACGAATTCCGCACTGGAACGAATCGGCTTCGCCCCATATAGTTCGTTCAAGTGAGGACACACTGTACCACCTAATTAACTCAATGTAACCTACCTCACCCCTAAATGTCAACCCATGTCTACGATTTTAAACAATGCTGTTTGTTGACCAAATTGTATTTTTGTTTTTTTCTGCCATTCCCCCCCCCCCTCCCACCTTTTTTTCAATTTTTTCTTAATTTTTCTCAACATAATTTATACTTTAATCTCAATTAGTATTAACACTTTCGCGCTATCTGAACGCGCCGGCGCGTCCGGTTTCGTCTAACGTAAACGCATAGTGGACATAAAGTTATGTCAACTTTTAAAATATTTGTATAAAATTCAATTTTTATCCGATTTACTTTGGGTTTGTTTTAAACTGCGCGCTATGAGGCTCTCTTTCTCACCACTAGGCTGCATGGTACAATAAGTTCATGAAAGGTGTGGATAACTTCGATCAAATGGTATTTTGTCCCAAACGGGTTGCAGGTGGGTGACTTTAGCCGTTTATACTGGTAATGCTTCCCCCATATCATGTATTATATGCATATGTCTGTTTAGGGAATTTTATTCCGATCAATATACAACCAAAAATAACTGTGTGCATCAAGTATAAACTTGACAAACATAACAAAAGTAAAAACATTTCGTGTGTTTGACGCTCACTGATATGTTCCAGCGTTGTTTTATATTTGGCGTTATTCTAACTTACGCTTTGTTGATATTTTTTACCTATGGGCACATAGAACATTCTATTGCGAACACATTGACGCAAAAATGAATGACGTACATAGAAAATTAATGTCATGAGAGTGAAATAAGTATAAACTTTCAAAGCGCCGTGCGTCATCCCGTCACCGATACCGGGTAACAATTTCACCAGTTCCCACACTCTTGCGGGCGGGCCGCAATCATTATTCTACGCTTATATTCATATCACCGTGTTGGGAATTTCATTGCGAATCCATTGATACCAAAATTAACGCTGTAGAACAAGTGTGGAGGTGATTACAATCCCAAGAGTAAAAACATTTTGTTGCTGATGGGCGCTCACGGCAAGTCATCTTCGTAGTTATTTATTTGGTGCTGGTATCCCTATACGTTTCGTGACTTTTTTTACTGATGTTCTTCTAGAGAATTTTATTGCGAACACATTGGTACCAAAATGAAATACGTAGCATGAGAACTAAGGTCAGAAGAGTAAAAAGAGTATACACATTTTTGTTTTTACGCTTAAGCGATAAAAACGCAGCGCGCACATTCGGTTGGCTGAGTGACCTTTGCGGAGAGCGCGAAAGTGTTAATTGAGATTAATTGCTTGACATGTTCTTCCTGCCCGAAACGCTTTGCGTAATAGTGGCTTTAGGCATTGTATGTACTAGCTCTATCTATAAATCCATCAACTTTTGTATTTCACCTTTTTGTATTTTGTATGTACTTTACCTGAATAAATATTTGTATTTGTATATGTTATGGAATGTGGAATAGGATACCATAAACCCCACGCAACCTATATATTATGTGAGAAATCTTTAACCCTTAAACCGCGCAAATCATATATATATGATTTCAGTGACAAAACCGAAACCGCGCACATCATATATACAGTGGCACCTCGACATACGATTGCCCCTACTTAACCCTTAAACTGCGCAACGCGCCTGCAGGCTCACGTCTGGTTTGCGCAACGCGCCTCCGGGTATTTGTATTTTTCACGTTCCATTCAAAACTCCCGCGGCTACATGGGGTTCACATCAGCTTCCTCAGGGCTCTTGTAAACAGACGCCATCTTTAAAAAAAATCGTGGTCCACATTCCCGGGTGTGGGAGCCTCAGTAGTGTGTGAGCAACCAAGGCTGGCGCTCGCAGCATGAGCGCACAGCACTGCTGTTCAGCATGTGACCACAGCATCGCCTAATAATGCCAAAATATATATATAACTTGTATTATTTAGCTATGATAGTGTTATATTAGAGCCTGAGTGTGATAATGACTGGGTACAATGTTCAAATATCAGTGATTCAATGCTGTTCACGATGTTCACAGCGCTAGCCACAGCACCACAGCATTATTTCGTTCATCTAGGAATCTTCAAATGATTTCTTAGGTTCCTTTTCAAAATAAACGTGTGGTCAATTATTCATTTACAGGAATTAGTGACCAGGATTGTGGTTATAATTAGCGTTGTGCGTAGTATTGTGGAAGGAGGAATTTTGATGAGGGAGGGCGATAATTGAGGTAGCCTCATTGTGTGTGTGTGGCTGCCACTCTTGTTTTGCTCACCATACTAGCTTAGTGGTTCGCTATGGGCAACACATATGTACATGGGTATATATAGTGTGTGTATATAGTGTAAGAACAGCAACAGGAGAATGTTGAGAGGAGCTATTTCGGTGAGGGAGGTGACGTAATCGTAGCGTCGTCTGCTGTGTGATTTTTCATGCAGTGTATGGTGGCCACTGTACTGTTTGGACACAATACCGGCTTACTTCCATAGTTCTGGTAAATAAAACATGTAGATAGGTATATAGAACATGTGTAATAAGAACTATAATAATATGGTGGGAGGAACAATGTTGGCGAGTAAGATGTTGGAGTGAGGGAGACTGGCTGGGTGAGGCTGCTCTCACTCGAGGTGTTCTGAATGTGTTCATGGTCAAATGCTCCTATTGGCCCATACGAGGCAGCTGCTATTGGCCCATACGAGGCAGCTGCTATTGGCCCATACGAGGCAGCTGCTATTGGCCCATACGAGGCAGCTGCTATTGGCCCATACGAGGCAGCTGCTATTGGCCCATACGAGGCAGCTGCTATTGGCCCATACGAGGCAGCTGCTGTTGGCCCATACGGGGCAGCTGCTGTTGGCCCATACGAGGCAGCTGCTATTGGCCCATACGAGGCAGCTGCTATTGGCCCATATGAAGCAGCTGCTACGCGGTGTTCTGAATGTGTTGATGGTGAATGTATATAGTGTGTAAATAGATTGTATATATACACAAATTAGCATGATACATAGTAAATATGTGCTGCATATGTGCGCACAAGTTTCATGCACGTAACACAGTGTCTACGGACAGTACGGATGTTGTACTGCGATATTATAGTGTACGTGTTCATTATACATTGGATTGGCACATAAAAACAATGAAAATGTATTTGGAAAGGTGCGCAAAAAATGAACGAAAATATATTCGCGGCAACTCGCGCACCCCGCCCCGAGCGCCCCACCGCCCCCGAGAGCTTACGGCACGGGCGCACGGGGAATGATGACGTCACGCCCCAACTTCCGGACCCCATAGCAGCCAAAGTAAGTACAATTTCGACTTTTTTTTTACATACCCATACTGAGGGAAGGGTTTTTGACACTTTAAAAAGAAAAAAGAATTTTTTCCAGAGAATTTATTTCCTGCGCACTGTGGGGGTGTCACATTTGGAGGCAACGCAGTTAAGGGGTTAAGATAATTTTGATTTACGATGTAAATTTCATAGAAAAATGTGACTCGACATCCGATAGTGTCGTCGACTTCCGATATTTGTTGGTACACATTCGGGTCGACCAAGCGCGTGGTTCCTGGTCACGCGGCCGATCTGCCTCAGTTTACCACAGCTGCCCGCTTAATGACGATCGCGCCTATAAAAAATTCCGCTTTTGTGGTGACTTTTGCATTTTGAACATTAAAGTAGTTATTATATATCATGCCATGAGTCCCAGGAAAGTCAGTGGTAAGGCTCAACATATGAGATCCTATGTAAGAATGACCATAGAGCAGAAACAATAGATCATTCGTAAATATGAAGATGGTGTGCGGGTTGTTGAACTGGCTAGGCAGTACAACAAATCTCAGTCAACAATATCCACCATACTGGCTAGGAAAAAGGACATTATGAGTGCTTAAGTGGCAAAAGACGTATCAATAATCACGAAACATAAAACACAAACACTTGAGGATGTTGAACAGTTATTATTAATTTGGATACACAAGGAGTTAGCGGGTGATAGCGTTTCGGAGGCTGTATATGTATATGGGTATATGTATATACCCATATACAGGGAGGGGTTTTTGACACTTTCCGAGGAAAAAATAATTTTTTCCCAAGGTTTTATTTCCTGCGCAATGGGGGGATGTCATATTTATAGGCCGCGCAGTTAAAAGGGTTAAGAGCCATCCATAAAGGTAAGAGAAACTTTGGTACTGTATTGTAGTTAGAAAAAAAACATTGTATTCAGTATAAAATGTATTTATATGTTAATATTTTGGAGGTGGAGAACGGATTAATTCAATTCCCTTTATTTCTTATGGGAAAAATCGCTTCTACTTACGATCCGTCTCTGGGAACGGATTAGCATCGTAAGTCGAGGCCCCGTTGTATATGATTTCATGTCTAGCGCTATAATTTAAACACCCTGCCTGGGATAGGGGCATCTATAGTGCAGCCACGACCGATAGTTGCCAGATGCCACCTAGAAAAAAAATCCAGGCCAACATTCTTGGGTGAAAGAGCTTCAGTATTGAACAAGCCACCAAGGCTGGCGCACGCAGCATGAGCTCACAGCACCGCTTTTCAGCTTGTGACCACAGCATCGCCTACAAATGCCATAATATATACGTTACTGCTATTATTTAGCGATGATAATATTACAGAAGACCCCTGACTGTGATAAAACTGACCAGGATTCTGATAATAGCAGGATTGTGGTGATATTTAGCGCTGTGCTCCATGGAGGGAGGAGTAAGGCTGTGGGAATGAGGGTTGTGGCGTCATCTTCTGACTGTGTGTGGCCACCTTTTACCGATTGCACTTACCATACCAGCTTAGTGGTTCGCTATGGTGAACACAAATGTAGATACTTATATATAACGTGTGTATAGAGAGCAATAACAGCAAGACGAGTAGGTTGGGAGCCGCCATTTTGGTGAGGGAGGTGCGTCATCTGCACGACTTGTCATGTTGCTAAATGGTGGCCACTGTGGTCTTTGGGCACCATACCAGCTTATTTGTACAGGTATGGTAAATAAAACAGGTAGATACTTATATATAATATGTGTATATAGCATAATAACACCCAAACAATATTGTTGGAGGACAAATATTAGTGCGTATGGCCTTTAGGACGGCCGCCACCAGCTGACTTTGTGAGTAGCTACGTCTTTGTGCCTTTACTCACCATACACGCTTAGATGTACAGTTATGGTGAACAAAACATGTAAATATGTATATATAACGTCTGTGTATAGTGAATAAATGCAAAAACAGTATTGTGGGAGGAGAATGAGGGCAAGTGAAGTGTTGTTGAGGGATGGAGTGGCAGCGAGTGGCTGGCTGGTGTGTGGCGGTCACTCCTCGTTGCATTTTGACTCACTATACCAACTTAGTGGTTTGTTATGGTGAGCAAAACATGCATACTTATATATAACCTATGTATATAGTGTAACAACAGCAAAACTATTTGTTTATTGTTTTATGAACATAATAATTGAATCACTAATATGCACACCATAATTTTGAGTACAGCCATGGTTCACACATTTTATTATATAAATATCACAATTCACTGTATTGAATAATATTACTGCAAAAAACTAAGAAAAAATCAATCAGAGACATTAGAATAATTAGATAATAATATATTTGTGGCCACTGCCGCCTGACAGCTCGAGTGGAGTAGACCTCATCTGGTGAAGGCTCCGTCAACGCCCCGTTTTTGCCAGACTTCCCAACCCTATTGTGGCTAAAATATGCCACCTATGATTTTTTTTTTTTTTCGGTGATCAGGGAAAAAAAATGAACACTTCTATAAGAGGAAAGATTTTTTTGGAATTTTTTTTTTGTTGCGCCTGTGGGTGTTAAATCCATTTGGACCCCTAGTGGTTTGAGGGTTAAAGAATTCTGATAAAGAGATCTAGAGGTGGTTCTAGATAGAAAACTATCACCTGAGGACCACATAAAGAACGTTGTGCGAGGAGCTTATGCCATGCTTTCTAACTTCAGAATTGCTTTTAAATACATGGATGACGATATACTGTACTAAAGAAAATGTTCACGACTTTTGTTAGGCCAATGCTAGAATATGCAGCGATTGTGTGGTGCCCATATCTTAACACTTTAGTCCGGGCATGACGCAGCATTGATTCATCCGTTTACTGTCGGTAATCTCGGGGATGACGCAATGCTGCGTCGTCCACTAAAATAATTGCCCAAAATCAGGTTTTTATCCGATTTTTTGGGGACTGTTTGGTAACTGTCAACAAGCCGAATGCAATCTGTGACTACAATACAAACATGTAAGGTGTTGATCACTTTGACCAAATGATCAAATATTATCACTTCATAAGGAAAACTCACAAATGGATGAAGAAAATGACCTTCTATTTTGTGCAAATGGCGAACTACAATGCTTATGTGATGTACAACTACTACACAAAAAATACTAAACTATAATACTAAATATACTAAAATATTAAATACTAAACATTTGTGGGCAGGAATTGGGAGTGTAGCTGGACGGCATCTGGGCGCTCACTCGCGGTTAACGCGTGGCCCGTCTTCAACTCGTCGGCAGGTGGAGCGTGACCAGGTTTTTTATTTTATATGCTAATATTCCTCTAGAGAATTCTATTGCGAACCCATTGATACCAAAATGAAAGGCTTGGAGGTGAACCAACGCACTAGACAGCTTGCGGAACGGCGCAGAAGTAACATCAACACCGAATGCAAGCGGAAGCGGCTCCGCCAGTGCCGCACGAAATGAGGCGACAGTATGTGACAAAATGATGGCCCCGGACCCACATAAGAGAAGGACACGACGACGCCAACAAAACACAGCCACCTAAGAAGGGAGAGAAGGAAAAAGGAAGGACCACCAAAATACCCCACACTGCCGCTAAGAAGAAGCACGCAGGTGGGGCACCATCAACGAAGCCACCTGATCACCAACAGAAGGCGGGACCTCAGGTAGAGCCGAACCAGCCCCGCCACGGACAAAAACGACCCGTAGAAGAGGCGGAGCCGCTGGAAGATCTCGGGTGCGACCACCGAATAGGCAGAGCTAGAAGCCTGAATCAACAAAGGAAGAGATTGAGCGTCTGCCTGACAGTAAAAACAACCAAACGCCAGCGAGCACGCCAGGAGGTCCGAGACCACGGTTCCGACTGAGACACGAAAGAAGGGACACCGCGAAACGCGGAAAAAGCCAACAGACAGGGAAAGCCAGGAATCAGAATCCAAACCTGGCAAAGGAGAGCCAAAAGGCGGGCAGCAAACGAGAACGAAAAGCATGCCAACAACACACGGTCATTGGTCAGGCCCAACACAAGACCAACCTGAAAAAAGTACAAGGGGCGCCACCAGACCCGCACCCGAACTGAGGGCTATGAGTAAAAAGGAGACAACGGGAAGGAAACCGTATGACATTCGCCAGACCCGCACCCGAACAGAGGGCTATGAGTAAAGAGGAGACAACGGGAAGGAAACCGTATGACATTCGGAGAGAGAAGAACCAGAGGGGACAACAACACCACAAGCAAGATCCACAGAGGAAATGAGAGTGTAGACAGAGCAACAAACACAAGGGGCACACATACCAAGGACACAGGCGGAATGGATGCCCAATGAGCAAAAGAAAAGACAGAAGGATTCCAGCAGCGGATTAGGAGACAAATGGAATGCATGAGGAAGGGATGTGGTGGAGGCAGATCCCACACACAAGAGTCATTTGTATATACAACAGAGCTCAGTAAGCTCAGGAAGCTGGACCCAAGCCGAATGACAGGAGACACCAAAAACCCAGAGCGCAACCCCCACAAACACAACAAGGGAAGCACAACAAGCACTGAGGCCCTGTAAATGGCAGGTGAGTGACAGAGGGGCAGGACTAAAGAGCCAAAGCTCAATCCCAGCACGCACAACGAGGTGAAGACAACCAGGGGAATAGAGAGAACCCAACGCACCTGGAAGGACTAAGCCAGGCACTGCAAGGCATGAGTGACCCAGAGAAGATCAACATAACAAATAGTACAGACAAACTGGGTAAGATTCCAAGGGTTGACAGACGTTAATCACCTTGTCTGAGGAGCTGGTCACTGGAGACAGAGAAGCAAGTCCCAGCTGCGTTTGGGTACCTGCTTGATGGGGTTCTGGGAGTTGTTCTACTCCCCAAGCCCGGCCCGATTCCAGACTTGACTTGTGAGAGTTTGGTCCACCAGACTGTTGCTTGGAGCGGCCCTCAGGCCCACATACCCATCACAGCCCGGTGGGTCCGGCACTTGGTCCGGTAGAAGTGACAGGATGAACAACCCAGCGGGTTCCCCTCCCATTGGGGAGTGTTGAACACGCCACTATGGCGGTATGCCCACTCACAGGACTAGTGGACACACCGCCACAGCAGCACGTAAGAAAATACAACAATTTTGCCCAATAAACTCGCCCCTCGGGGCAAAAGTTAAACAAAATTAGGAAGGGTCCCCAGGAGGAGAACACGCAAACACGCATCCTCAGTAACAAAACCGCATCAAAATGTCACCTCATAACATCCTGACACAGTAACATGTACCTCATAACAGTCACCACCATCATTGTACCTCGTAACCTGGTGGAGGTGGAGCCTTGGGACTGACTCAAGCATGGGTTGGACATGCATACAAGTGGGACTGGATGGGTACACTGAGGAGCCGCCCCACATGGGCCAATAGGCCCCCAGCAGGCACTTGTGCTCTGCCGGTTTCACATTTGCACCCCAAAGACCAAGAACCAATGCCTGGCCAAAAGAGACACCAGACCGCATAAACTCATCTGCAGAACGTAGACACGAACATGTCACGACACAACGTATCCAAGAAGATTCCGGGAGCACCGCCAGAGGAGGAAGGCCAGAGCCTCACATGCAGAATGGGAGGGAAGAGGCGAAGGTGCCCATAACACCCATAACACGGGGAAAACTCCGGCGCCCTCCCCATAGCTGCAAGCCAGAACACCCCAGTAGCCACGGGGCACAGACTGGAGAACGGAGAAGAGTTAGAGGTGAAGCACCCGAGAGAAGAGGACGGAAAACACCAGCTCTAGCACATACCACCCAGACCAAAACAAACTACCACAGCGCACGGGCACAACCCGCGCGGCGGGGAGGTGCCAACTAGGACTACTTAACAAGAAATGTAGCCCAAACAGTTCGTGACCTGAGGGATGCGCACAGGAGCAGAAACAGCCCAGCACATTCAAAATTCAAAATTTTGAATTCAAAAGGTGACACCCCTAGGGTCAACACTTGCAGCAGAGGAGCTCCAGCATATTTCAACAATCCTAAGTATTGTAGTACAGGTTGATGGTAGTGAGTGGTGTCCCAGAGAACATAAAGGTATAGTGCTCTTGAAAAATAGGTGAGATAACAGGAAAGTGCTAAGGGAAGTGAAAAATCGGATGAGAAAAAGTTGCCCTAGTGTTTACAGTGCAGAGAAGAACATTCAAGATGGCCACTGGCAAGGGGAAAAACAAAACAGAGCTTGATTTTGAGGGATTCAATGAAGAAAGCATTGATATTAGTAGTCTACATAACAAGTTGGTAAATTTAGATACTATAGTGAACTCTCATGTAGAAATAATTAGTAAATTGAAAGAAAGTAATGACCATTTGAATAGCAAAGTTTTATGTCTTGAGGGTTTAGTGAAAGACTTGCGCAAGGATAAGAATCAATTGGAAACAAATTGCAAAGCCATGGAAGAAGAAAATAAACTCTTAAAAATAGCTTTGGAAGAAGTTAAAGTAAATTTAAACATAAATGACTACAATAGGTTAGGCAAGGAAATTCAACAGGAGAAACAGCTTTTGTCAGCACAGATGGAGGAAGTTACACAGGGAATAGAACAGTGCAAGAAAGATATGCAACTCACTTATGCACAAGTGGCCAAGGAGAAGGAAAAAATAGAAGAAGCAGTAAAGGAAGTCAAACACTGCAGCAACCAAGATAAAACAAACATTAGGCTAGAAGTGAGGAAAGAATTGGCATCTAACCCGAAGTTGGTGCAAAACACAGTTGATCGGAGTAAGTCCCTGATCATTTTTGGCTGCAAAGAAAAGGCGATAACATCTAGGTCAGAAAGAGCTGTAGAAGAAGCTAAAGTAGTAGATAAAATTGTTGACCTCGTGGAAGGTCTTACAAACAGAGAGAATGTGTGCGACTACAGGAGAATAGGCAGGTACGTAAAAGGGAAAGATCGACCTTTGAGGATCACCCTAAACGGTGCCAAACAGATGGAAGAAGTACTAAGGAATGCTAGAAAATTGCAAAGGGATGAGGATGGGAAAGGGTGGTCGTTAAGACGAGATCTTTCAAAAGAAGATAGAGAGAAGCTGAAACTGAACCTCGCCGAAGCAAAACATTTAAATGAGAGCAGGAATGAAGAAATAAATTCTTTTTTCTACAAAGTGATAGGGGTAGGCAAACCAGTAAAGTGGTACATAAAGGCAAACCAACAAAATCAATAGAGAGAGGGGGAGTGAAGAATAAGGAGAGGGGGAACAAGTTCCTGAAGATTGCATACACCAACATAGATGGAGTGAGATCGAAGATACTGGAGTTAAGTGATGTAATACAGCTGCAGACACCAGACATTGTTGCACTCACGGAGACAAAACTTGAAGATGTAATTTTAAATGAGGTCATATTCCCAAGGGGCTACTCAATTTGGAGACGGGACAGAAAAATTAGGAAAGGCGGTGGCGTTGCTGTGCTGGTAAAAGAACACCTAAAGGTGAAGGAAATAATGACTGCCAATCCACAAGAAGTTGACATAATAGCACTAGAGATCTGCTATGAGGATGATAAACTAATGATGATAAATGCATATAGTCCACCGTCAAGCAGCACATGGTCAAAGGAGGAGCTAGATAGTAAACGTGAAGGTCTTATAACAATAATGAGAGAGATTATAGCGAGAGCGGACAACGATAGATCACGACTGTTGATAGTCGGTGACTTCAACTTGAAATCCATAGACTGGGAAGCATATGAAGCTAAAACAGAAGATTTTTGGACCTGTAAATTTGTAGACCTCATCCTGGAAACATTCTTGTATCAACATGTTAAACAAGCTACGAGGATGAGGGAAGGGGACGTTCCCTCCATGCTAGATTTGATATTTACCAGGAAGGAGGAAGAGATATTTGACATTCAGTACCTTCCTCCCTTGGGTAAAAGTGACCATGTCTTTTTGGGAATAAAGTATGCAATGCGTTATAAGCTGGAAGAAAATAAGGAGGTTGAAGCAGTTGAAAAACCAGACTTCAGGAGAGGACATTATGGTGACCTTAGAAATTTTTTTAGTGAGTATAATTGGACAGACTTGATGCTAGGCAAGGAAGTGAATGAGATGTATGGCAAGTTTTGTGAAATATATGATAAAGGCACAAAAAAATTTATACCAAAACAGAGATGCAGAACTAGGAAACAGGATTGGTTCAATAGAAATTGCGAGAGGGCTAGAGACCGAAAGACACAAAAATGGAATCAATACAGGAAGAGGCCGAACCCCCAAACATACCAGCGATACAAAGATGCGAGAAACAACTACACGGCAGTGAGGAGAGAGGCAGAAAGAAATTTTGAAAAAGGGATTGCGGACAAATGTAAAACAGAACCAGGTCTATTCTATAAATTCATAAACAACAAATTGCAGGTAAAGGATAATATTCAGAGGTTGAAAATGGGAAATAGATTCACGGAAGATGAAAAGGAAATGTGTGAAACACTAAACGAAAAGTTCCAAAGTGTGTTTGTACAAAATGAAATCTTTAGGGAACCAGATACAATAAGAATTCCAGAGAACAACATAGAACACATAGAGGTGTCTAGAGACGAAGTGGAAAAAATGCTCAAGGAGCTCGGTAAGAACAAAGCAGCTGGCCCAGATGGCGTTTCACCATGGGTTCTGAGAGAATGTGCATCTGAGCTCAGCATTCCACTTCACCTGATCTTTCAGGCATCCCTGTGTACAGGAATCGTAGCAGACGGGTGGAAACAGGCTAACATAGTTCCAATCTACAAAAGTGGCAGCAGGGAAGACCCCCTCAATTATAGACCTGTATCATTGACAAGTGTAATAGTGAAAGTATTGGAAAAACTAATCAAAACTAAATGGGTAGAACACCTAGAGAGAAATGATATAATATCAGACAGACAGTATGGTTTTCGATCTGGAAGATCCTGTGTATCGAGTTTACTCAGTTTCTATGATCGAGCCACAGAGATATTACAGGAAAGAGATGGTTGGGTTGACTGCATCTATCTGGACCTAAAAAAGGCTTTCGACAGAGTTCCACATAAGAGGTTGTTCTGGAAACTGGAAAATATTGGAGGGGTGACAGGTAAGCTTCTATCATGGATGAAAAATTTTCTGACTGATAGAAAAATGAGGGCAGTAATCAGAGGCAATGTATCAGAATGGAGAAATGTCACAAGTGGAGTACCACAGGGTTCAGTTCTTGCACCAGTGATGTTTATTGTGTACATAAATGATCTACCAGTTGATATACAGAATTATATGAACATGTTTGCTGATGATGCTAAGATAATAGGAAGGATAAGAAATTTAGATGACTGTCATGCCCTTCAAGAAGACCTGGACAAAATAAGTATATGGAGCACCACTTGGCAAATGGAATTTAATGTTAATAAATGTCATGTTATGGAATGTGGAATAGGAGAACATAGACCCCACACAACCTATATATTATGTGAGAAATCTTTAAAGAATTCTGATAAAGAAAGAGATCTAGGAGTGGTTCTAGATAGAAAACTATCACCTGAGGACCACATAAAGAATATTGTGCAAGGAGCCTATGCTATGCTTTCTAACTTCAGAATTGCATTTAAATACATGGATGGCGATATACTAAAGAAATTGTTCATGACTTTTGTTAGGCCAAGGCTAGAATATGCAGCTGTTGTGTGGTGCCCATATCTTAAGAAGCACATCAACAAACTGGAAAAGGTGCAAAGACATGCTACTAAGTGGCTCCCAGAACTGAAGGGCAAGAGCTACGAGGAGAGGTTAGAAGCATTAAATATGCCAAAACTAGAAGACAGAAGAAAAAGAGGTGATATGATCACTACATACAAAATAGTTACAGGAATTGATAAAATCGACAGGGAAGACTTCCTGAGACCTGGAATTTCAAGAACAAGAGGTCATAGATTTAAACTAGCTAAACACAGATGCCGAAGAAATATAAGAAAATTCACCTTCGCAAATAGAGTGGTAGACGGTTGGAACAAGTTAAGTGAGAAGGTGGTGGAGGCCAAGACCGTCAGTAGTTTCAAAGCGTTATATGACAAAGAGTGCTGGGAAGACGGGACACCACGAGCGTAGCTCTCATCCTGTAACTACACTTAGGTAATTACACTTAGGTAATTACATGGGAACAGGAGCCAAAAACAAGAAGCCGCGACATACATAGCCGGCGTACTTAATGAAGACAAGGAACCAAATCAGTAACCCAATTGGGCTACAAGTAGCCCATACCAGCACCCTCGACAAGGAGAATGGAAAAAACTAACAGTGCAGAGACCGAGCACGGAGAAAAGATACAGGAACAAAAGAACGAGACAGGGCCGAGAACCATGAAGAAGCCCGGAAGAGAACCAACAAGCCCTAGAAAGGAACGGAGGGAAGCCACATCGAAAGACGACAGACGTTACAATAATACAGGAAGTAGCGAAAAACCTTCCCGAACCTTCAAGAACCACAGAAGCAAGCACAAAGCACGAAGGCACACAAAAGCACAGCCGCACCTGAGACCAAAAGTCATGCAGAACCCCACGTACAGGGGAATATGACAGGGAAGACCAGTCCGAAGAAAGAGAGGGTGAATAAACGTAAAAGGGCACCTACCAACAGGCCGGAACCAACGGACTCGAGGGACAAGGAAACGAGCCCGGGGAGGGGCCGACGCCCAACAACCCGTACGGAGAGGGGGGGAGGAGAACCCCCCCATTTCGCTGAAATGCAAGCCCCGTGCAGAGGGAGATCAACCCTGGTGGGGTCCAACAAGACCCGAGGTTCCCCGAAGCAGCCCCTCCCCAGCCCCGGGGACGAGCCGTCCCCCCAAAGCCCCGGCCTCACAAGAAAAAACTGGGGCAGCTGTTAAAGTACTAAGGAAGGGAGCCCACTGGCAGACTCTTACAACACAGCTGGAGGTACAGGCTCAAATGCCCCCGTCGCTACCCTGGAAGGGGATTTCCCCGAGACCGCCCGAGTCTCAAAACCAACGAGACCCCGCCCCAACCCCGAACCCACAGACAGTAAAAACCCGGAAGCAGGGAGGAAGGGAAGGGAACCAGACCAGACCACAACAGAGGAAAGACAAGAGGGCTTGGAAGGAAACCAAAGCAACCACCTCCCCCAAGCCCCCACACGCCAACTAAAATGGGGCAGCCTCGGGGCTTCCGGGGAGCAACCACCACAGAGTTGCCACCACCGAAACTCAACCTGCAACGCCCACACTACCTGTACCCGCATAGTCAGCATAAGACTGGGTAACCGAGTCACAAACAAGCAACAAAACTCGAAGGACTCCAGGCCGAAGGTGCCACCGACCCCACAGGCAGCAGACGGAGACAAGAACTGTGAGAGTCACCCTGAGACAAGGCGACAGAGCAACCCACAAACTCGCTCGAAGCAAGGGTGGGACTCTGGGGTCACAGCCATCAGACCCGCGCGTCCTCTTGGAGATTCCCAGGGCCCTGAGCGTTTACTATAAGAGGACTCGTGCACAGGTAATCCCAGGCAGGGTTATCTTGAGGTTATCTTGATATGATTTCGGGGCTTTTTAGTGTCCCCGCGACCCGGTCCTCAACCAGGCCTCCACCCCCAGGAAGCAGCCCGTGACAGCTGACTAACACCCAGGTACCTATTTTAGTGCTAGGTAACAGGGGCATAGGGTGAAAGAAACTCTGCCTATTGTTTCTCGCCGGCGCCCGGGATCGAACCCGGGACCACAGGATCACATGTCCAGTGTGCTGTCCGCTCGGCCGACCAGCTCCCTGTACTACTAACCGGTGCCCAAGTCTACCAAACAACTTTCTAAGAACTGAACCGGGATGTGTACACTCACGGGGACCTAGCAGGGGGGAACCACTGGAAAAGGAAGTGCACTCAGTACAAAGGGGGAAAAAACCAAGGCAGGTCCCCCCACCAGGTAGTCAAACAAAAAGAAAAAAGAAAACCTGCAAGAGGACAGTGTGCCCAGGCGGAACAGAACCGGCCAATATGATTGGTGAAAACAAACTGTGCAGTACCCTGCGCCCCACCAGTGCAGACTGACCCTTACCCTAAGGTGAACAAGGGAAACAGAACACCCTAGCACACAAAGGGCTGCCAAAAATCAAGCAGTAAATGGCCAAGCAGGGGCAGAACTCAAGGGACTTGTGGAAGGGAACCCCAATCCCCAAGGGCAGTACTTACAAGGCATCTAGGGAAGGAAACCCTAGGCGCATGCAGCCCGAGTACTGGAGAAACACCCCCGGCTCATACACCACCAAGAAGACAGTCACCGCACGCTAGATACAGTGCTAAAACAACCACCAGAGCCAGAGCACATGACCTCAGCCTTTAGCGTCAGCCGAAGAACTGACGAGTGGATCGCCGGCGTGAGAGGTTTGGGGCTCCCCCTTCCCCTTCCCAGGGAGGGGAGAACTGCGCAGACAGCGGTGCAGTGACATGTGACGTCATACTAGTTTGCTTGTTTTCTGTTGGGGAGTTCTATCCACTAGTTCGGCTTTTGGTAGCAATTTTAACCAGAACAGGGGCTTGTTTTGGGATGCTTACCTTTCTGGATGCTTGACCCGGTTGATGGCAGACATAGAATGCTTCCAACCACACGGGGTTTCCTATAGGCCATTGCTCCCCTTGCCTCTCTAGAGGGGCGCCAGGTTCTGGCTCGTGGTCCCCGGTAGGCCCAAAGAACTCCATACACATGACTGATGCCAAAGTCTGACATTAGTATATCAGCATAGTAAGCTCCGGGGAGCCGACGGGGCTCCCCCCAGAAATGGCAGATAAAAGTGAAAAAAATTAGACTATGTAATATTAAAGAAGATGTACTCACACTGGGTTTAACTGAGAGGCCTGGCTTATTAGCAGTGTCACTGGGCATTGTCCTAATTGTGGCCTGATGTTCACAGGATGGACTTGATGGCTGCTCTTGTGGTTGCGGTAATATTAATTTGTTGGTATTTTCTGACTTCTGCAATTCCTGTGACTGAAAACTTTCCACCTCTAAATATGAATTCTGTGATGAAGTTACAATTATTTTTCCATGTAATTGTGTATTTTCAAATTCTAAGTTAGGAAGGTTATTTAAATCTACATCAGCTTTCAAACAAAATGAATCCTGTATTAATTGTGTTGCAGTATCTGAAGTTTGAACAATATTACCAGAGTCATCAAAATTAAGAGATTCTTTTCCATTCCAGAAAATACTATTCTTTGGTGTTCCACATGTAGGTTCAGAGGTTTTATTTACTGGAAGGTTATCAGCATTTTCAGCTGGAGTACTTTTTGCTTCACTGTGTAAAGCTCTGCCTTTTCTAGTTGGTGATGTTGGGTCTTGTCGCACTGAATATATATCACCTCTGCTAACAGACTGTAGCAATTTGTTATTGCCACCTTCAAACTGGAACATTTTATTAGTATTAAGCTTGCCTCTTGACTGACCAGAAACTATTCTTTTGTTACTTTCATATTCTTGCATACATATATTCTGAGACTTTGAAGTGTGATTGAAATAATGTCTAAAGGCAGGACAAAGTATACTCTCCTGTATTTGAGCATTTAAATATTTTCTACTATGTCCTTTAAACCCTGCCATTAAGGGTCCTATTTTCGAACCAATGATGCCACCAGAATTGTAGTTTCTGTTATTAGAAGAAAATCCACTTGTAACTTCTTTCTGCTGATACATTTCAGCATGGAATCTGTTTTGAAGATTCCTTCTAACCTTTGTAGATGAACATTTTGATGGATTTGAATTAATCTTAGATGCATGTGTATCAGGAAGTGGTAATTGTGGAGATGTTGGAGTTATGATCTTTTTGCTTAAACAGCTCTTCCTTTTAGTTGTAGAAACTTTGTTAGGTAACTTAACAGGAGTTAATGAAATATCACTACTTGATAAAAGCCGTTCAGGGATATCCTTTAAGTTATTTATGCCTTGGGCGACCACTACTGTTCCACATTCTTTAAGTTTCATTTTTAAGCTTTCAATTTCATCATCATTCTCCTTGTCAGCTCCCTTTTCTTTTGTTTGTGACCATTCACTTGACTTTTTACAACAGCACCAATGGGTCTTTCGCTCCTCATTACTTTTGTTAAAATATTCATTACCAACCTTTGCTTCACTTTTGTCTTTACAAACTTTATCACCTTTCATTTCACTAATAAATTCCTTTCTGGTTATTTTGCAGGCATTCTTACCTAATATTTTGATTGAAACAGAAGAGGGCAGGCAAAGTTCCAGTGCTGCTGTGTCATGCTGAGTGACATCATGTGGGCTTTCTATACTCCTATTTGGGCAGCTAGTTATAGGTAACAAATTCTGTTCTAGAATTTGAAGGCATTGTGTTTCATCACTAGATATATTACTGTCTGGGCTTCTCTTTTGAGCCATAACATTTTGTTCCAGCTTCAGGAGTCCTGGAGTCTGAAGTTGCTCTATTTCTAACTGTCTTGCAGCTTTCAGAAATGTTGGGAGCATGCTTTCTTTTACTATGGCCATATTTCCATATATAAAGTCCAATATAATTGATATTATATTTGGGTCAATGTCTTTAACTACAAAAACTTTTGCAGATTCTTTTGAAAAAAATTCCCGGAGTTTGTTACTGAAGGCACTTATAATTAAGCGGTGAACACTGAATGTCTTATTTCCTACCACAAGGCTGGCATCAGTTAACGCTCCCTGAAAAATGACATATCTTTTAGACATCCACTATTTAATGTTCTAATAGCCAATATTACTACCATGAAATTTTGAGTTACAGTATTACTGTTGTTAAGTATTTGTATTTTAATTAATAAGAATACCCATTATTCAATGATAATTAAACAAGTCACCTAAAAGGTTAAACAATCCATGGCTTACTAAGGGTATACTGTACTTAAATAAATCAACAAAAAACATGATTATGAGAAGAAGTATAGGTTAGGGGTCATCTCCAAAGAAGTTTCAAGGAGGTACTCTTCATTGCTGTCCAAAATAATTAGGAGAGCCGAAATAAACTACTGCCCAATCAAAAACAAGGAAACAAGTATGACGTCACCACAACTGCCGCGCATTCATCTGTGCAACCTCCCCCCCTCCCCAGAAAGGGGACGGAGGGTCCCAAACCTCCATGCCAGCAACTCTCCCCGGTTTAAGAGGCTGTTGTGTCAGTGACGGTCGATTGACTCTGGCTCCACTCTTTGCACAGTGCTGCTTTGCGGTGTTGTTGCTCTGTGTTGGTGGTGTGCGAGCCAGGAGTAACACAAGAGTACTGGGGCTGCATGCACCTAAGGCTACCTTCCCTAGGTACCCCGTAAGTACTGCCTCTGCAGCTTAGGGTTATCTTCCATGAGCCGTTCAGGAGCAGCTACCTCCATGTGGTTCTCTCGCTGCTCGGTGATTGCCCACCCTTGGGGTTCAGTTGGGGTGGTTCTTACTCCTGTTTGCCCTTGGGTAGGAGGTAGTTTCGTTGCTGGCTGGGGCACGGGGTACTTTGCAGCTATCTGATATACTCATAGCGATCGGTTCTGTTCACCTGGAGACGTGCTTTTGCAGGACTTATTTTTTGTTTTTGTTTTGATTTGCCTGGCGGTGGTCTGCCTTGCGTGGCGGTAGGACCACTTGTAGGATTTTGGTGGCTCTCCACTAGGTCCCTGTGCTTGCACATGTCACAGGGAGTTCAGCTTTTAGTTTGTTTGCTTGGTAGCTCTGGGATAACTGGTTAGCAGTACCTCGCCTGGGCTTCCCTTAGCTGTCAGCCAAAGGGTCCTGGAAACCTCCATTCGGGCTTAGTGGTCTGATGGAGGAGACCTCCGAGTCCCACCTCGCCTTGTGAGAGTTTGAAGGTAGCTCTGTCCCATAGTCTCAGGGTGACACTCACCATCTGCCTCCGCCATGCTGCCTGTTGGGTCAGTGACGCCTTTGACCTGGAGTCCTGCGAGTGGTGTTCTTTGCTTGTACTCCAATTCACCCAGTCCACTGAGACTGATATTCAGGGGCAGGCAGTTTTAGCGGTGCATGTAAGGTTTAGGTTGGTTGCCTTTCCGGATGCCCTGCAGCTGCCCCGCTTTGATTATACCTGGTAGCGAGACTCGGGCAGCTTCGGGGATTGCCCCTTCTGGATCGGCGGCGGCGGCATTCGAGCCTGTTCCTCCTGCCGGAGCTTTTGGGTTGCGCCAGCGGGCCCTCTTCATCCCTGCTTTTCCGGTGGACTCTGCTCTTCTCGAGAAGCAGAGGGTTTGGAGGACGGCTTGTCCCAGAGTCCTGACGTGGAGAATTCCGGGGCAGGGGGTGGGGAGGGAGAGTTGACCTGGGGGAGAGCCTTGGGCCCCAATTGACCCTCCTTGGGTGTTGGTACCCTCTGCACAGGGCTTGTTACGCGGTGAGAGGTTTTCCTATCCTCATCCGCCTTACAGGACTCATTCCACACTGCACCGAGCCACAGTGGGTCATCTCTCTGTTCTCCTGTTTCCCCTCCCTGTACGATTTTGTTACGAGTTCGACTCATCCTCAGGATCGGTTCCGAGTTTCCTTGGGTTCTTTGGTTCCCTCCTTCCAGAGGTTTTTGGCTTCCCACATCCCACCGAGGAAGATGTGGGAGGCCGTTGCGGCTTACCTCCTGCGAGACCCAGATTACATTTTGATAATGAGGCCTTCTTCTTTTGAGTTTGGCTCCTCTTATCCTTATTGGGTGCGTTACGAAGTGCTGGAGTCTTCCTGGCTGGCAGACTGCCTGTTCTTTTCGTTGGGGGCTTGGCATTCATTCTGTCGGACTGCGCACTTGAATGGCAGGAGTTGACTACGGTCGTTCAGGTTTACCTTGGGGGGCAAGTTGGAGCACATCAGTGCATGCTTGTTCGCCCTCGTCCTTCCTCATGATGTCGGTCAGGTGCAACTTCACGTGGAGGTTTCCCTCTCTTTCGGCATTCCTGGTGGAAGAGGATTTGCGTGCCCGTATTTGGCTTTGGTCTTGCACTTCTTTTCCCTGCTGGAGCTGTCTTCAGACTGGCTCGAGGTCGAGGTGGAGGAGCTGGGTTCCGGGCCAGTGTCCGGTGTGCTTGCTTCGGCAGCTCGGGCGTCAGCTGCCTTGTTGAAGTTGTATGCGCTGATTCTAGTGGAGGCAGTGTCTCTGTTCTTCGCTTCTCGCCTTACATGCTGACAGGCGTTGCTCATCCATTCTTTGAAATTGTCTCGGGCCCTGGCTCTTAGATTTTCACCCCCTTTTTGTCTGTTGCTCTTTGCAGAGCCTATGGTGGTGGTGCAATTTCTGCAGGTGGCTTCGTCTAGTTGTCGGTCTATGTCGGACTTGTTGGTTCTCGGAGGGTTCTCTTTCACATGGTGGTCCTGCCCGGAAGGGTCGCACAAGGTCTTGGGGTTTCTTCGGTCGTTGTAAGCCAGTAGTGCCAGATTCAGGACTGGCCCTTCCTGAGGAGTCGTCGGCGTCTGGTCAGTGCAGTGATCGCTCTGAGCATCGGTCAAGCTCTCGTAGGGGTCATCGACTCTTTCACGGTTCGACCCATTCACTGGACAATAGAGCAGAGACTCGCGCTGTTTGCTCTCGCCTGGTCCCACGATTCATGAGCATTTTGGGCCGTTTCCTCTGTTCTGCGGTGGCATTGGGTTGTTCCTCCTACTCCGGGGGGATTGGAGTTGGCAGGGCAGGTCCCTCTGTCAGGTCATCCTGGAGTAGGTTTCCAACCTGTTTTCAGTTCCGAGACGGGACTGTGTGGATCTGCGATTCATACTGGACTTATTCTGTCTGAGCCCCTGGGTCTTCTACCCCCTCCTTTCAGATGACTACTCTGTCTCAGGTCCAGCTGCGTTTTGCGCCGGGCACCTGGATGATGTCTCTGGACCTCCAGGATGCGTATTGGCATGTCCAAATTCATCTGGGGTTCAGGGACTGGCTCATTTTTGTCGTGGGGAGACAGGCTTACCGCTTTCGTTGCCTTACTTTCGGTTTGTATCTGGCACCTCGCATGTTCACACGTCTTAACCGGGTCATGGTGATCTTTTTGCATCTGCAGTTTGTATCTGTTAGGGGTTCGGGTTCTGGCTTACCTCGAAGATTGGCTGGTGTGGGCTCCCAGCCTATCCGCGTGTCTGCTGGCCAGGGATTTGGTTCCCATTCCCAGCTCGCCAGGTTCAGGTTCTTGGTGAACTGGAGGAAGTCCCAATTGGTTCGATCTCAGGTTCAGACTTGGCTGGGTCTTGTGTGGGACTCTGACCACTTCCTTGTCTCTCCCCCCTCCTGCAGTGTTGTTGCGGCCGAGGTCCCACCTACGATTGTTTTTGGAGGGCACCCAGGTCACATGTCAGTTGTTCGAGCGGCTGTGTGGGAGCCTGAACTTCATCATGCTGGTCTACCCATCAAGTCGTATCTGGCTTTGGCGGCTGTTCTGGTTTCTTCGGAGGTGTCCCTCCCGCCGCTCTCGCAATCGCTAGGTTCGGATCCCAGGAGCCTTGCGTCAGCTGCTGAGTAGCCGGCTTCCTCTGAGGTTTTTTTTGGGTTCTGTGCCCTGATGCCTCCCCGAGCCCTCACTACATGTGTTCACGGATGCCTCGTTTCTCGGCTGGGGTTTTGTAACCAGTGCTCACCAGGCAGGCCAGGATCAGTGGGGTCTGTCCTTCTGTCGGGCTCAAAGCATGGCGCGGGAGTTCACAGCAGTGTGGCATTTGCTTCAGAGAGTTCGTGTTGCACGCGGAGCAACGATCTGGATCCATTCAGACGGCTCCCCGGTGGTTCATTGTCTGAACCACGAGGGTTCGTTGCGGTCCTTGGCTCTTTGGAGCTGGTTGCTTCAGGTGACTCGTCTGCTGAGTTCTCGGGGTTTGGCTCTCCTGGCGGTTCACGTTCAGGGGGTGTTAATCGCCATGGCGGATGGCCTGTCTAGGTTCATTCCCCTATCCACGGAATGGACGGTCGACGCCGACTTGTTCAGTTGGCTCTGCCGGAGGTATGGGGCCCTAGAGGTGGACCTCTTCACATCGGCGTGCTCGATGCGTCTTCCAGTGTATGTGGCGCCCTTCCCAGACTGCGAGGCCATCAGGGTCGATGCCTTCCAGCTGGACTGGTCGAGGTGGGGTTACCTGTACCTCTTTCACCGGTTCAGTTGTTGCTCCAGGTCCTAGCTCACTTAGAGATGCTTACCAGGAGAGAGTATTCCTGTTGGCTCCTTGGTGGCCGGCCTAGCCCTGGTTTCAGGCACTTCTTGCTAGATGTCTGAACCCGAGGATCTTCCCGCGGCTACGCCTCTTTCAGTGGATCGATCCAGTCCGGTACGTGGCGGGTTCAATCTTCTCCTCTGCTCTTTGCGTCTGGTCTTTTTGACGTGGTTTTATCACCACTTGTATGGTGATCAGGTGGTTTCGCTGGTGGTGTCCAACCTGCGAGCTTGTCTCGATGGCAGTATGAAATTTTCTGGCAGTCCTTTCGGCACTTTGACTTTTCGTAGGTTGTCTTCAATTTCTGATCGGGTTTTGTCCTTTCTCTCTCTTCTCTTGGTTGTTTGTTTCAGGACCATCATCTTATGCCATTTACTGTCGCCTTGTATCGTGCGGCACTGGCGGAGCTGCTGCAGCTTGCATTTGGGGTGGATGTGACTTCTGTTCCATTCCGCAAGCTTTCTCGGGCATTGTTTCACCTCCAGCCTGCTCATGCACCGCCTGAGACATCCTGGTCGTTGGACCAGGTACTCTCTTTTTTTCTCTTCTCCTCGGTTTGTGGTGGCCTCTCAGTTCAGGACTGTTTTTCTAAGGCTTTTTTCTTGTTGGAATTGGCCTCTGGGGGTTGGGTCAGGGAGTTTTATGCTCTCCTCCAGCGAGGGATTTCTGCTCTTTCGGTCCTGGTGATTGTTTCGTTCGTTTGCAACCGTCTCCTCCTTTTCTGACGAAGAATGAGTCTGCTGCTTTCCGCAGGGGTCCTTAGGTTGTTGATGCTTGGTTGATGCCGGGAGTGCATATGTTTTGTGTCCAGTTGTGGCTCTTCACTGTTATTTGCACACCACGGCCTCCGTGGCAAAGGACACGCTTTGGGTTGACTGTTTCCCTTCTTCCCTGTTCCAGGGCACGCGTCTCCCAGGTTGTCTGCAGGATTATTCGGTCCAGCCAGCCTGCAGTCTTTCCCCCATGCCAACAATGTACATAAGATCGGGGTTTTGGCTGCTGTTTTTGGTAATATGTCCCATGCTAACATTCGAGCATGGGGCTTTTGGAGATCGAACAGGGTCCTGGCTGTATGGTACCTTGTTAATGTTCCTGGCCTTTCTCGGGCATGTATAGCCTTGGGTCGTAGGTTGCCGTCAGTTGTTTCAACTTCAAGTTGAAGAGCCAGTGACGACCGTCTCCCGGGTAAGTCCCTTTTCTTCATATTTTTGGTTAGGTAGCTTCGGAAAGCCGAAGAGGCTCTCCACAGTAAACCAGTGTTGAATGTTATGAAACTCTATTTTCTGGGTGAGACCCGGAGGCAGTCGACAGGCAGATGTAGGGAGAGGCTGGGAGGTAGGCAGGGAGGGTGAGGCAAGGAGGGAGGCAGGCAGGCAGACAGGCAGGCAGAGCTTGGGAGGGAGGCAGGCAGAGCTTGGGAGGGAGGCAGGCAGAGGCTGGGTGGTAGGTAGGGAGAGGCAAGCGTGGAGGGAGGCAAGGAGGGAGGCAGGCAGGCAGGCAGACAGACCTTGAGAGGGAGGCAGGCAGGCAGAGCTTGAGAGGGAGGCAGGCAGAGGCTGGGTGGTAGGCCCAGGAACAACACGAGAACAACTAGCAGCAAGGCCCCCGTACGAACACCAAAGATCCATGCCCGAATGACCGCTCAGACGGCAGCGAGAGCAGCGAAGCCACGAACGCCATGGGCATGGGTGAAGAACACAGGCAAGTTAGCCGCTAGAACACAGCTGACAACCCGGGACACTATCACCCGCGAACTGGGAAGAACAGAACCGGATCAACGCAAAACGCGCCCCGGACACAGATGCCATGGCATGCAAATAATAGTGGAGGGCCACCACTGAACACAAAACACGACAACCTCCCCGGCCCGACCAACAAAGGACCCCTCCAGAATGCAGCAGCCCCACCCCGCACCAGAAAAGATGGAGACTGCTGCCACCAAACAACCAAAACGCTAAAACCGAAGGAGCAAGAAAATTCAGCGACCCGACCCCCAGAGGCAAATGCCAAAAAGAAAAAGAGCCGACGAAAAAACAAACCGGAACTGAAGGGGCACTACCAACCGAGAAGACAGAGCACGCTGACCAGAGACCAGGACGGTGCAAGCGGCGCACGAACAGGCCAGAGGTGAAACAACGCACGAGACATCTTACTAATGGTGCAGAAGCAAGACCAAGACCGAAAGCAAGCCGAAGCGGCTCCGCCAGCGCCGCGCGAAAAGAGGCGACAGTATGTGGCAAGACGATGGCCCTCAACCCCCACCAGAAAACCAAGCTGACGCTAACAAGTGCAGCCACCTAAGAAGGGACAGGAAAAGGAAGGACTGCCAAAATACCCCATACTGCTGCCAAGAAGAAGTACGCAGGTGGGACACCTACCACGAAGCCACCCGACCACCAACTGGAGGCGAGACCGCGAGGCAGAACGTAAGCAGCCCCTCCAAGGCCCCTCCAAGCCCAGGAAAAGGCAGAGCCACAGGAAGATCTCAGGTGCGACCACCGAAACCCAGGCGGCACAAGGAGATGGAACATCTGCCGAACAGAAAAACTCCACAAAGCAAGCAAGCCCGCCAGGAGTTCAGAAACGACGGGTCCGACGCGAGACATCGCAAGACCCGGAAAACCCAACCGGCAGGGTAAGCTAGGAAACAGAAGAAGGCGGAAGGGTTGCCGCCAAAAACAGTACCCGAACCAAGAGGTACGAGCAACTGAAACAAACCGAGACAAATAAGCACACCACAGGACACAGGCTGAAAGAACGCCCAAGAAGCCAAGGAAAGGAAGCGGTGGAAACCGACCCCCCCCCAACACAGCAGCAAGTGCCGGCAAAACCGACCAAAGGAGATGCCAGGAAAACGACTGCGGAGAGGCAAGGATGAAAGAGATGAAGCACAAACCCTAGGAAACAACCAGGGGTGGACAATCAGGCAGGGACAGAAAACCCCCACACACATGAGAGGGCCAAGCCTGGGATCCCGAAGACCACGAAAAACAACAAGCAAAGCCCCATACACAAACCCTAGGCACAAAACAGCAGCAAAGTGCCACACCACAACCGGACACAGGAACAAGGACACGCCACCGCGAAACACGTTACCAATGCACACATGCAGCAACAGGCACCACCGCAACATGCAACATGTAAATAGCAACTCGCTTCTGCAAAGGCAGAGAATGTAGCAGGCAGACCCTAGACAGCGCCAACGGAGACACGACAGAACCCAGCAGGCCCAGGAACCTGCACACCAGGCGACCGACGGCGGAGAACCCCGCTCGATACCTGCTGGATGGGGTACTGGGAGCTCATTTACACCCCAAGCCCGGCCCGAGGCTGGGCTAGACCAGCCAGAGGGTGGCCCACCAGGCAGCTGCTTGGAGCGGCCGGCAGACCCACATACCCCCGACAACCAGGATGGGCTAGAACTTCTATTCGAAAACAGGCTAGTGTGCCCTGGAAGTCCACGGACATACCAGCAATATGGTGTATGCTCACAAGTAGGTCATGTAACAACCGCAGACTTCTGATTGTTATACAGTGTTCCCCGATTGTGCCTATAGCACCACTGCACTCCACTGGTACTATCCCGCAAGTTCTTCCATATAGGCGGGACCCAAGACCCAGAGCTCAAACCCTGCAAGCACAACCAGGAGAGCCCTACCAGGTGAGTACATAACCAGCACCACAACCCACACACCTCATAACACGAAAAAAGGTGGGTCCCCTGAATGACTCTAGCATGGGTTGGACATGCACATGAGTGGGACTGGAAGGGTTGAAAAAGGGACAGTCACTGGTGTGCGAACGGTCTCAGTCGTACAGAAATATACCTAATTAAAGACAGGTACAGTGGCACCTCGACTTACGATTGCCCCTACTTATGATAATTTCGAGTTACGATGTAAATTTCATCGAAAAATGCGACTCGACATCCGATGGTGTCGTCGACTTCCGATATTTGTTGGTACACGTTCGGGTCGACCGAGCAGCGTGGTTCCCGGTCACGAAGTCTGACCTGCCTCGGTTTACTACTGCTGCCCGCTTAGTGACGATCACGCCTATAAGAAATTCTGCATTTGTGGTGATTTTTTGCATTTTGAACATTAAAGTAATTATTATATATCACACCATGAGTCCCAGGAAAGTCAGTGGTAAGGCTCAACATATGAAAACCCATGTAAGGATGACCATAGAGCAGAAACAAGAGTACAGAATGTCTCTTCCTCAACAATTAAGAAAATGTGTGCAGCATGGGAAGAATTGCAAACCTTTGCTGAAACGACTCACCCAAATCAAGCTGCAGTAGGCCGTTGCCTTAACCTATTCAATGACACTGTGATGCATCATTACAGACATATGTTAAAACAAAGGGAAAACAAATGTCTCTTGACAAATTTGTAGTGAGACAAACAAGCACTGAACCACAACCAGGTCCTAGTGGTATTCAGGCAAAACGTAGGAGAAACAGTACCCCAGAGAAAACATCACTGCCTGATGTGATAACAGGAAGGGAACTCCCCTTCCAAACAGTAACAACTCTCCTCCCAACTCATCACCATCTTCCATACGCCATCAAGAGCCCTCCATAAGGGGAAGATCAACTTAGGTACTGTATTCTAGTTGGAAAAAAACATTGTATTCAGTATAAAATGTATTTGTATGTTAATATTTTGAAGGGTGGGGAACGGATTAATTCAATTCCCTTTATTTCTTATGGGAAAAATCGCTTCGACTTACGATCCGTCTCTGGGAACAGATTAGTATCGTAAGTTGAGGCCCCATTGTATATAAACATCTCCGCATCCAGCACCCGGCCAAAAGACGCCACACCGCAGAAACTCACCTGTCGAACGGAGGCACGAACGTGACACGACCCAACAGTGCCCAGAAGATCCTGGGAGCACCACCAGGTGAAGAAGCCAGAGCCGGACACGCAGGAGAGCAGGGTAGAGGCGAAGGAGGTGACCCACATCCATGACACAGGGAAAACCTCGGCGTCTTCCCCACAGCTGGAAACCAGGACACCCCCGGAGCGAAGGGGCACATTCCGCAGCAAGGGAGAAGAGCGAGAGATGAAGCACCTGAGAAAAAAAGGGCGCAACACACCAGCACTGAAACACACCGCCCAGACCAAAACAAACTCCACGGCGCATGCGCATGACACGCTGGCCGAACACATGCGCTGACACGGCGCATGCGCATGACACGCTGGTTGGCGCCAACCAGGACTACTGCACTAGAAAAGTAGCCAAAAGAGGAAGCAGGAACAACAAAACTGGCCAACGAAGCGAAGACAGAGTCCAAAAGGGTACCCAACTGGGCCACATGTAGCCCAACAGGACTACAAGTAGCCCAACCGGGCCACAAGTAGCCCAACCGGGCCTACTAAGTAGCCCAACAGGGCTACAAGTAGCCCAACCGGGCCACTGGCAACAAGCAGCCCAACCGGGCTACAAGTAGCCCAAAATGGCGATCCGGACGAGGAGCCGACAGATGTTCCAATAATGCGGGAAATAGCGAAAACGTTCCCGAACCCTCGAGAACACAGAAGCCAACACTAGTCCCGAAGGCACACAAAAGGCGCAGGCGCACCCGAGACCAGAAGTCACGTAGAACCCCAAGAACGGGGAAACATGACAAAGACACCGTCCCAAAAGGGAGGGGGGGGGGGGGGAAGCACCCACCCACAGGATGGAACCAACCGACTCAAAGGCCAAGGAACCTAGCCCGGGGAGGGGCCGATGCCCAACAACACGTACGGCGAGTGGGGAGGAAAGACCCCAATCTGCGTAACCACAAGCCCCGCCTAGAGGGGAAGAGAAACCCCCAATGGGGTCCTACAGGGCCAAGGCCCCAAGTCATCCCCACCCCAGTCCCGGGAACCTACACGACAGACCCCGGGGCCGAGCCGTCCCCCCAAAGCCCCAGCCGTACCAGAAAACCGGGGTAGTCACGCAAACACTAAGGAAGGGAGCCCACTGGCAGACTCTTACAACACGGCTGGAGGAACAGGCTCAAATGCCCCTATCACTACCCCTGGAAGAGGAATTCCCCGAGACTGCCCGAGTTTCAACACCATCAAACCCCACCCTGATCCTACAGACCGTAAGGAACCTGATGCAGGCAGGAAGGTGGGATCCAGGGGAAAGACAAAGGGGCGTGGAAGGAACCGAAGCAACCAACACCCCCAAGTCCCAACACGAACCAAAACGGGGCAGCCCCAGGGCTCCCGGGGAGCAAACGAGAGCGTTGCCACCACCATGGCTCAAAGTGCAATGCCCCTGCTGCCCGCACCCGCTTAGTCAGCACAACTGGGTAACCGAGCCACAACGAGCAACAAAATTCACAGGACTCGGAGTCGAAGGTGTCACTGACCCCATAGGCAGCAGACGGAGGCAAAACAGAGAGTCAGTCCAGAGACAAGGGGTGAGCGCAACCCTCAAACTCGCTGGAAGTGAAGGGGGACTCTGGGGTCACATCCATCGGACCCGCACGCCCCCAGGGGTTTCCCAGCGTCCCGAGCGTTTACTATAAGAGGACTCGCGCTCAGGTAATCCCAGGCAGGGTACTGCTAACCGGTGCCCAAACCTACCAAACAATTTTCTAAGAGCTGAACCCTTGGGACGTGAACACTCACAGGGACCTAGCAGGGGGTACCACCAGAAAATACTCAGAACATAAGGGACACAAGGGGCAAGAACGAAAGCAGACCCCCACCAGGTAGTTAAACAAAAAGAAAAAGAAAACCCTGCAAGAGGACAGCGTACCCAAGTGGAACAGAGCCGGCCGCCATGATTGGTAAAGACAAGCTGCACAGTACCCTGCGCACCACTAGTGCAAAACTGCCCCTTACCCTAAGGCGAACAATGGAGACAGAACACAAGAGTACACAAAGAATGGCCGAAAACCAAGCAATAAACGGCCTAGTAGGGACAGGACCCAAGGAACTTGTGGAAGGTGGCACCAAGCCCCAAAGGCAGTACTTACAGGGCACCTAGGGAAGGGAACCCTATGCGCATGCAGCCCAAGTACTGGAGACTCACTCTCGGCTCACGCACCATCTGGAAGACAGACACCACACTCTAGGTACAGTGCTGAAACAACTACTGGAGCCGGAGCACACAACCGGTGCCTTTAACATCAGCCAAAGAACTGATGGGTGGATAGCCGGCATGGGAGGTCTGGGGCTTCCCCTTCCCCCTCCTGGGGAGGGGGGAGCTGCGCAGACAGCACCGCGGTGACATGTGACGTCATACTAGTTTGCTTGTTTTCTCTTGGGGAGTTCTATCCACTAGTTCGGCTTTAGGTAGAAATTTTAACCAGAATAGGGGTTTGTTTTGGAATGCTTACCTTTCTGGATGCTTGAGCCGGTCGATGGCAGACATAGAATGCTTCCAACCACACGGGAGTTTCTATAGGCCATTGCTCCCCTTGCCTCTCTGAGGGGGCCAGGTTCTGGCCGTGGTTCCCGGTAGGCCCTAGAACTCCATACACATGACTGATGCCAAAGTCTGACATTAGCATATCAGCCTGGTAAAGCTCCGGGGAGCCGACGGGGCTCCCCCCAGAAAATACTGTAATCAATAAATAAATTTACTTTATTGTTGAAGTTATGTCCATCTTGAAGTTTTTGTGAAGTTGTGAATGCTCTACAGTAAATACGTACTGCATTACATTATGCCGTTAGCACTGTGTTGATTAAAAGCAGTTCTGCTGTACAGTACAACCTCGATTCAACGTACTATATGGGACCAACCCTAGTTCGTTGGAGCGTTGGATTCGTTGCAAGAGGTGACCTTCAGGAGGCGTTTGTGTCAGTGTCTTTTTTTTCTTGTACACAATAAAAATGCATTATCATATTACATACTCTACCTATATATTACTTCTCTACTAAAAAATACTGTATTTCATAAATTTACCTTATTGTTGAAGTTATGTCCATCTTGAAGTTTCGTGAAGTTGTGAATGCTCTACATTAAATACGTACTGCAGTGCATTATGCCGTTAGCACTGTGTTGATTAAAAGTAGTTCTGCTGTATGTTGAATACTACAATAGAGTTTATGAAAACTATTGTACACTAAAATTACTGCAACTTTAATTTTAACACTGTGTACACACTTAAATTTAACACTTGTTCTAACTGTTCACGCTGCACACGATGTTTTTAGATGTTTGCATCAGCTTTGCTGGTGCTCGCTGCTGCTGTGGGTTCAGCTGCTTCTGAGCTTATGCTGGCTGCTGTTGTACCAGTGCTGGGTACAACTGTGCATGTGCTGGGTATGGCTGTTGTACCAGTGCTGGGTACAACTGTGCTTGTGCTGGGTACGGCTGTTCTCTTGCTGGATACGGCTGTTCTCGTGCTGGGTACGGCTGTTCTCGTGCTTGGTACGGCTGTTCTCGTGCTTGGTACGGCTGTTCTCGTGCTTGGTACGGCTGTTCTCGTGCTTGGTACGGCTGTTCTTGTGTTGGGTACGGCTGTTCTCGTGCTGGTTGATTTACTGCTACTAGTTCTTGCAAAATATTGCTTCATTTTTGGCATTAATAAGGCACTATTAGTAAGCCCCTGAGACATTTTGTTTTATAACCAAAGAGCTGTAGTAAAAAAATGGTCAATTCCACAATTATTCTTCCACCAGCTGATAAATACCGTACGTCAATCGCAGACAAAGCTAAGGGCACTGGGTGCATACTGTACGAACGCAGACTAAGTCTATATGTACACCCTTCAGTAGCCGTAGGTCACTGAACTGTGGCGACAAAATTGAACAAAACACCACCTGGTGTTGTGATCGATTTCCAGTAACATAAATTTCTCTCAAACATTCTATTTACATCAAATAATATATTTTTGGGTTACACATTTAGTTTAGCAACATTATTACGGTAATAAGAGCTATAAAAAATACTTACTTTGGAACTGAATTAATAATTTTATTATTTCGAACCCGTAGATCACTGAATTGTGGCGACGAAATCGAACAAAACAAGCATGGTGTTGTGTGGACAGGGATTAGACCCATCCACTTGTGCTGGAGTTGTGCCACCAATAACGTGAATAATTTCTCAAATAGCAGATATCTATCATATTACAGTATATTTTTTGTTTTATTTAGTTTAGTTTAATTAGGATAATAAAGAGTTATTAAAACACCAGTTTTAGAAATGATTTATTATTGTGAAACATTCAAAGTCATGGGTCACTGAACTATGACAACACAGACGAAAGTGAGTGAAACCTCACTGTAAAGTGAGGTTTACTGTACAGTATTCCCTTATCTGTCCACCCTCTCTCGTCTTGTTTCATCACAGAAAATGTATATAAGAAGATTTCAACACATTAGCTAGCTATTCACACTTCAGCCTTTAAATTAATTTACGAAGATACGTGTGCCACAAATCGATGAACGAAAATCATTGAAACTCGGTCGATTATTTGTGTGAACGACACTGGGTGGTGTTTGGTTAATATGCGTCACTTCTTGTGACCATTCTAGCTGGTGTTTGGTTCATATGATTCACTTGTTGTGTGGTCCACTTGTGTGATCCAACTTGTCTTATGAAGGAATTTATAATTGTAATCTGTGATGGTATGGTAAAGTTTTCAACCACTCTGTGAACTCTGTCCCAACATCGTAAGCTTGTGGACCACTTGTGGACCACTTGTGCAGTCCACTTGCGTGGTCCACTTGTGTGATCGAACTTGTCATATGAAGGAATTAATAATTGTAATCTGTGATAGAATGTGAAAGTTTTCCACCAGTTTGTGAACTCTGTCTGGATGTCATAAGCAAATCTGAACATCCCCCGCTTCGGCGAACCATTGTTCGTCAAACCGGGCGAGTAAATCCGGTCTGAAAAGTGAGCGAACTAGCCGGAAATTGCAGGTGATGAGTCACAATAACGTGGCTGAAGTATGTTGACCAGACCACACACTAGAAGTTGAAGGGTCAACGACGTTTCGGTCCGTCCTGGACCATTCTCAAGTCGATTGTGACAATCGACTTGAGAATGGTCCAGAACGGACCGAAACGTCGTCGTCCCTTCAACTTCTAGTGTGTGGTCTGGTCAACTAGTAGGAAATTCGTTGAATCGGGGTACGTTGAATCGAGGTTGTACTGTATCTGCATGTTTTGTTCACCATAACAAACCACTAAGTTGATATTATGAGTCAAAAAGTAACGAGGAGTGACCGCCACACACCAGCCAGCCACTCATTGCCACTCACTCCCTCAACACCTCACTCGCCCACATTCTCCTCCCACCATACTGTTTTTGCTTTTATTCACTATATACAGACCTGGTTGATACCTGGTTGATGGGGTTCTTGGAGTTCTTCTACTCCCCAAGCCCGGCCCGAGGCCAGGCTTGAGTTGTGAGAGTTTGGTCCACTAGGCTGTTGCTTGGAGCGGCTCGCAGGCCCACATACCCACCACAGCCTGGTTGGTCTGGCACTCCTTGGAGGAATAAATCTAGTTTCCTCTTAAAGATGTCCACTGTTGTTCTGGCAATATTTCTTATGCTTGCTGGGAGGGTGTTGAACAACCGTGGACCTCTGATGTTTATACAGTGTTCTCTGATTGTGCCTATGGCACCTCTGCTCTTCACTGGTTCTATTCTGCATTTTCTTCTATATCGTTCACTCCAGTACGTTGTTATTTTACTGTGTAGATTTGGTACTTGGCCCTCCAGTATTTTCCAGGTGTATATTATTTGATATCTCTCTCGTCTTCTTTCTAGTGAGTACATTTGGAGGGCTTTGAGACGATCCCAATAATTTAGGTGCTTTATCGCGTCTATGCGTGCCGTATATTTTCTCTGTATTCCCTCTATTTCAGCAATCTCTCCTGCTCTGAAGGAGGGAAGTGAATACTGAGCAGACGTTACATATAAGTATCTACATTCGTGTTCACCATAACGAACCACTAAGTTGGCATGCTGAGTGGCAGTGGCAGCCCGTCACTGGCTGCTACTTCCTCCCTCCCTCAAGTCACCTGACTCACTCACATTCTCCTCACACAATACTGTTTTTGCTTTTATTCACTATATACAGACGTTATATATAAGTATCTACATTTGTGTTCACCATAATGAACCATTAAGTTGGTATGCTGAGTGGCAGTGGCAGCCCGTGGCAGCCCGCCATTGGCTGCCACTCCCTCCCTCCTTCACCTCACCTGACTTGCCACCATTCTCCTCCCACAATACTATTTTTGCTTTTATATACAGACGTTATATATACAGTGGTACCTCGGAATGCGATTGTCCCTGTATGCGAGGTTTTCGGAAGGCGAGCAGTATTTACTCCAAAAATTTGTCTCGGAAGGCGATGGTTACTTCGGGAGGCGAGTTTGGACGCGAGTTTGTTGATACGCGTACAGCCGACCTAGCGCGTGGTGGTTCGGCGATCGTCGCCCCTCTGCCCCGCTGCCCCTCAGTTTACCATTGTCTCGCGCTCAGTGACTACCCCCACATCAATTCTTGTCGCGGATTTTCAGTGTTTTGTTGGATTTTTGGTGATTTGTCTATACAATTTGTTATTATATATCTCACCATGAGTCCCAAGAAAGCCAGTGGTAAGGATAAAGGCCAGAAAGCTCATGTGAGGATGACAATAGAGGAGAAACAAGAGATCATTCGGAAGCATAAGAACGGTACACGTGTTGTTGAACTTTGTAGGCAGTACAACAAAGCCACATCAACAATATGCACTATACTTAAGAAGAAAAATAAGATTATGAGTGCTAATGTGGCAAAAGGAGTAAGAACATTAACGGCACAAAGACCACAAATACTTGAAGAAGTGGAAAAGTTGTTATTAATTTGGATACACGACAAGAAGTTGAGGGGTGATAGTGTTTCGGAGGCCATTATTTGTGAGAAAGCCAGGGTGTTGCACGAAGACCTTCTAAAGAAGACCCCTGCAACGAGTGATGCAGATAAGAAAGAGTTTAAGGCAAGCAGGGGCTGGTTTGAAAAATTTAGAAAGAGAAGTGGTATCCATAGTGTTACAAGGCATGGGGAGGCAGCCAGCTCAGACAAACCAGCCGCTGGACGATTTATTGACGAATTTAAAGAGTTTGCACAGGCTGAGGGATACCTACCGCAACAAGTGTTTAATTGTGACGAAACAGGACTGTTTTGGAAAAGAATGCCTAAGAGGACATACATTACCAAGGAGGAAAAATCCTTGCCTGGACACAAGCCTATGAAAGATAGGTTTACGCTTGTGCTGTGTTCAAATGCGAGTGGCGATTTGAAAATTAAACCCTTGCTAGTGTATCATTCTGAAAATCCAAGGGTTTTCAAACAGTATAATGTGCAGAAAACCCATTTGTGTGTGATGTGGAAGTCTAATAAAAAAGCATGGGTCACTAGGCTTATTTTTTCGGAGTGGGTGAATGAAGTGCTGTGCCCTGCCATAGAAAAATATCTGCAGGAGAAACAATTGCCACTCAAAGCCGTGCTTCTCCTTAACAATGCTCCTGCTCATCCTCCAGGCTTGGAAGATGATTTGATGCCTCAATACAATAAATTTCTCACAGTTAAATTCCTTCCTCCTGACACCACTCCTCTAATTCAGCCTATGGACCAGAAAATCATAGCGAATTTTAAAAAACTGTATGAAAGGGCACTTTTCCGGAAATGTTTTGAAGTGACTGAAGCCACAAACCTCACCCTCAAAGAGTTCTGGAGAGAGCATTTTAACATTTGTAGTGCTTTAAAACTCGTTGACAAAGCCTGGCAAGAAGTGACTCAAAGAACCCTGATCTCTGGCTGGAGAAAATTGTGGCCTGAAGGTGTGAGAGAACTAGACTTTGAGGGGTTTGAGCCTATAAATGATGCGCCTATTGTTGAGGAAATTGATAGTCTAAGGCCAGCAAATGGGCTTGGAATTGGATGGTGATGATGTGGAGGAGTTGGTGGAAGAACACAACGAAGAACTGACCACCGAAGAACTCCTAGCCCTTCAACAGGAACAGCAAGCCAACACAGCAGCGAATGATTCTGCAGTGGAGGAGGAGGTGGCAGCAGCACCAACAGCACCAGCGAGTGTCCCTTCTGCAGTAATTAAGAAGGTGTGTCAGATGTGGGAAGAGATTCAAACAACTATTGAACAGACTCACCCAGAGAAAGCTGTAGTAGGCCGTTGTCTTAATCTTTTCAATGACAATGTGATGCCTTACTACAGAGAGAGCTTGCGAAGAAGGGAAAAGCAAGCTTCCATGGACAGATTTGTGGTGAGGAAATCGAGCAGTGAGCCTCAACCAGGACCTAGTGGCACTCAGGTTAAACGTCCCAGGGAGAGCACACCAGAAAGGTCCTCACTGCCTGATGTGATTATGGAAGGGGACTCCCCTTCCAAACAGTAACTCCTCTCCTCCTCCCCCCTCCTCACCATCTTCCATACGCCTACAGCACTCGACAGCAAGGTAAGTAATAACTGGAACATAGTTTTGTAGGTTTATTTAGATGAATTAGGTAAATTAGGTATAAAAATTTAGTTTGATGTGGGGTTTTTGGGGTAGTCAGGAACGGATTAATTCATTTCCCTTTATTTCTTATGGGGAAATTAACTTCGGAATGCGAGTTTTCGGAAGGCGAGGCGTCTCCAGGAACGGATTAAACTCGCATTCTGAGGTATGCCTGTATAAGTATCTACATTTGTGTTCACCATAGCGAACCACTAAGCTGGTATGGTGAGTGCAGTCAATAAAAGGTGGCCACACACTGTCAGAAGACAATGCCACCACCCTCTCTCCCACAGCATTACTCCTCCCTTCATGGAGCACAGCGCTAAATATCACCACAATCCTGCTATTATCGGAACCCTGGTCAGTTTTAACACAGTCAGGGGTCTTTTGTAATAATATCATCGCTAAAAAATAGCAAGAACATGTATATTATGGCATTTTTAGGCGATGCTGTGGTCACAAGCTGAACAGCAGTGTTGTGAGCTCATGCTGCGTGCATCAGGCTTGGTAGCTCACTCGATACTGTGGCCCCACACACCCGAGAATTTGGCCCACGATTTTTTTAAAAATGGCAGCTGTTTACAAGAGCCCTTGATGAAGGTACTCGCCTATTTGTACTCACCTATTTGTGCTTGCGGGGGTTGAGCTTTGGCTCTTTGGTCCCGCCTCTCAACTGTCAATCAACTGGTGTACAGATTCCTGAGCCTACTGGGCTCTATCATATCTACATTTGAAACTGTGTATGGAGTCAGCCTCCACCACATCACTGCCTAATGCATTCCATCCGTTAACTACTCTGACACTGAAAAAGTTCCTTCTAACGTCTCTGTGGCTCATGTGGGTACTCAGTTTCCACCTGTGTCCCCTTGTTCGCGTCCCACCAGTGTTGAATAGTTTATCCTTGTTTACCCGGTCGATTCCTCTGAGGATTTTGTAGGTTGTGATCATGTCTCCCCTTACTCTTCTGTCTTCCAGTGTCGTAAGGTGCATTTCCCGCAGCCTTTCCTCGTAACTCATGCCTCTTAGTTCTGGGACTAGTCTAGTGGCATACCTTGGGACTTTTTCCAGCTTCGTCTTGTGCTTGACAAGGTACGGGCTCCATGCTGGGGCCGCATACTCCAGGATTGGTCTTACATATGTGGTGTACAAGATTCTGAATGATTCCTTACACAGGTTCCTGAACGCTGTTCTGATGTTAGCCAGCCTCGCATATGCCACAGACGTTATTCTTTTTATGTGGGCTTCAGGAGACAGGTTTGGTGTGATATCAACTCCTAGATCTTTCTCTCTGTTCGTTTCATTAAGTACTTCATCTCCTATTCTGTATCCTGTGTTTGGCCTCCTATTTCCACCACCTAGTTTCATTACTTTGCATTTACTCGGGTTGAACTTCAACAGCCATTTGTTGGACCATTCACTCAGTCTGTCTAGGTCATCTTGTAGCCTCCTACTATCGTCCTCAGTTTCAATCCTCCTCATAATTTTTGCATCATCGGCAAACATTGAGAGAAACGATTCTATACCCTCTGGAAGATCATTTACATATATCAGAAACAGTATAGGTCCAAGGACTGACCCCTGCGGTACTCCACTCGTAACGTCTCGCCAATCTGAGACCTCACCCCTCACACTGACTCGTTGTCTCCTGTTACTTAGGTATTCCTGTATCCAACGGAGTACCTTCCCTTTCACTCCAGCCTGCATCTCCAGTTTTTTCACTAGCCTCTTGTGTGGCACTGTGTCAAAGGCTTTCTGACAATCCAAAAATATGCAGTCTGCCCACCCTTCTCTTTCTTGCCTTATTTTTGTTGCCTGGTCGTAGAATTCAAGTAACCCTGTGAGGCAGGACCTGCCATCCCTGAATCCATGTTGATGCTGTGTTACAAAGTTCTTTCGCTCCAGATGTTCCACTAGCTTTCTTCGCACAATCTTCTCCATCAACTTGCATGGTATGCAGGTTAGGGACACTGGTCTGTAATTCAGTGCCTCCTGTCTATCCCCTTTCTTGTATATCGGGACTACGTTAGCTGCTTTCCAAATTTCTGGCAGTTCCCCTGTTGCCAGTGATTTGTTATACACCATGGAGAGCGGGAGGCACAGTTCTTCTGCTCCTTCCTTTAGTATCCAAGGGGAGATTCCATCTGGACCTATAGCCTTTGTCACATCCAATTCTAGTAAACACTTCCTTACTTCCCCGCTGGTAATCTCAAACTCTTCCAGTGGTTCCTGGTTAGCTATTCCCTCTCTTATCTCTGGGATTTCTCCTTGCTCCAAGGTGAAGACCTCCTGGAATTTCTTATTCAGTTCCTCACACACTTCCTTGTCGTTTGTAGTGAATCCTTCTGCCCCTAACCTTAATTTCATAACCTGTTCCTTTACTGTTGTTTTTCTCCTGATGTGGCTATGCAGCAATTTAGGCTGAGTCTTTGCCTTGCTTGCGATGTCATTTTCGTATTGTCTTTCTGCCTCTCTTCTCATCCTAACATATTCATTCCTGGCATTCTGGTATCTTTCTCTGCTCTCCAGTGTCCTGTTATTCCTATAGTTTCTCCATGCCCTTTTACTTTGCTGCTTAGCTAGCCTACATCTCTGATTAAACCATGGGTTTCTCATCTTCATTTCACTGTTTTCCTTTTGGACTGGGACAAACTTGTTTGCTGCATCCTTGCATTTTTGCGTGATGTATTCCATCATATCTTGGGCCGTCTTTTCCCTGAGCTCTGTTTCCCATGCTATATCTGCTAGGCATTTTCTTATCTCCTCATAGTTTCCCTTTCGGTATGCTAACCTTTTGATTTCGGTATCCCTTCTCGAGTTCAATAACCCTTCTTCAATCAGGTCCTCAAACACCAATACACTGTGGTCGCTCATTCCTACTGGGTCCTCAAAACTGATTTCTCTTATGTCAGAGTCGTTCAGGGTGAAAACCAGGTCGAGTCTCGCTGGTTCGTCGTTTCCTCTCATCCTTGTGGGTTCACTGACATGCTGGGTTAAGAAGTTTCTAGTCGCCACCTCCAGTAGTTTGGCTCTCCACGTATCCTCGCCTCCATGCGGTTCCTTGTTCTCCCAATCAATCCTGCCGTGATTGAAGTCCCCCATGATGAGCAGGTGGGATCTATTTCTACAGGCAGAAGAGGCTGCCCTCTCAATTATAGTGTTAACTGCCATGTTGTTGCTTTCGTACTCTTGACTGGGTCTTTTGTCATTTGGTGGAGGATTATATATTACTGCTACTACTATCCTTGGTCCTCCCATTGTCATGGTGCCTGCTATGTAGTCTCTGAAACCCTCACAGCCCGGGATAGCCATCTCCTTAAAACTCCATTCCTTTCTCATGAGTAGGGCCACTCCTCCTCCTCCCCTACCTTCCCTCTCTTTCCTTATTATTGTGTACTCCTGGGGAAACACGGCATTCGTTATGATTCCAGAGAGTTTTGTTTCAGTGAGTCCAATTACATCTGGGTTCACTTCTTGTGCTCTTTCCTTTAGTTCACTTGCCTTGCTTGTGATCCCATCTATGTTCGAGTACATTGCCCTGAAACTAACTCTCTTCTGCTTCTCCTCTGGGGAGGACCTGTGGGGTCTGGGGTGAGCGGGAGCTGGGAGGATCTGGTATGGGGAGACTGGTGGAGGAGGAAGGGCTTGGGGGGGTAGGGGGGAGGGGGAGGGTAGGGGGAGTGGGTGAGGGGTGGAGGGGGAGGGTAGGGGGAGTGGGTGAGGGGGGGGAGGGGGAGGGTAGGGGGAGTGGGTGAGGGGGGGAGGGTTGGGGGGGTGGGTGAGAGGGGGAGGGTTGAGGGGGGTGGGGGGATGGGGGAGAAAGGGGGGTTTGGGGGGGCAATAAAGTGGGGAGGGCTTGGGGGGCGTGGGGGGGAAAGGGAAGGCTGAGGTGGTTGAGGAAGAGGTTTTGGGGAGTGGTGGAGAGGGGAAGGCTTAGGTGGGGTGGGGGAGAGTGGGGAGCTTAGGGGGGTGGGGGAGAATGGAGGGCTTGTGGGTGGGAGGGACGGAAGGGCATGTGGGAGAAGGGAGGGCTTGGGGGATGGGGGAGAAGGGAGGTCCTGGGGGGAGGGGGGAGTGGGAGGAGGGGGGGGAGTGGGAGGAGGGGGGGGAGTGGGAGGAGGGGGGTGAGTGGGAGGAGGGGGGTGAGTGGGAGGAGAGGGGTGCCTTAGGTGGGTACTTAGTGGGGGGCTGACAGGGGTTGGGGCAGGTAGGGTGTCTGTTGGGTGGAATGAGGGGGTGGTGCCGCACTCCCTGTGGCTAATGCACTGTTTGAGGAGGGTTCCCCGTTTCCCTCTGGGATTGTAGGGATCTGGGGTGTGGCTCTCTGATTCCTTTCTCTCTCCCTGTGCTCCTTCCTCGCGTCTGCTGCTTGCATTCTCTCTTCCCTTGTCATATCCCTCTGCAAGAATACTCTTTTGAACTTCTCTCCACTTGCTAGACAGCACTTCCTTTCTAATAATTCCTCTTTCGCGATTTCGCTCATGAAAACCACCTTTATCATTCGGTCTCTGTCCTTGTTGTACTTTCCAAGCCTGAAAACCTTTTCAACATTTCGCTCAGCTCCCTCCATCATTACCTCTTTAAGGATCTCTTTAATCATGTTTTTGTCCTTGTCTCTCCGCTCCTTTGGTCTGGTCCCTGTTTGCTCCTTAATGCCTGCTACTACTACTGCTCTATTTCTCTCTATCAGCCGGCTAGTACATCTAGCCGCTTCCTGAGAGGAAGCCACTTCCATGGCAACTTCCTTAACGGCAGACCTAGCTTCAGGGCTCGTTTTAAGTATTTCAGCAAATGAGAGCTGAGGTGTGGAGGTCCCCTCCACAGTAGCATTCATGTCTCCCTGAGGCACGGTTTGTGTCTGGTATTGTGGAGAAGTCTCCTTCAGGCTTCTTATCTCCTCCTTTGCTGCCCTTAGTTCAACTTGCAGGTTGGCAACTGTCTCCCTCATTGACCTCAGTTCTTCACTGAATTCCTCCCACATTTGCTGGAATACTCCCTTCATCCCGGCTTCCTGTTCCACCCCTTCCTCTGAAATTGTTCCAGCCGCGATTGACATCCTGCGTGTGCCAGCCCGAGTTCGTGTCCCATCCATGTTTTGCCCGTGGTGTGGTGAACTCCGTGTATCTGCGGGCCTTTTAAATCTTGCGCGGTACTCCAAAGCATCATATGATGCCGAGCGCAATTTACTGCAAGTCACTCAAAGCATCATGTGATGTCTTGCACAACTAAAGGGTTAAGGAAAGTTAGTTTTGACTGCCAGCTGCTGAAGCCTCACTGGTTGAAGGCATTTGGGTTGCCTGTGAGGCCTCACTTGTTGAAGGCACTTGCATGTGCCTCACTTGAAGGTGCTTGTATTGCCTGTGACGCCTCACTCTTTAAAGGCGCTTGCTTGCGCCTCACTTGTTAGAGGCGCTTGCTTGCGCCTCACTTGTTAAGGTGCTTGCTTGCGCCTCACTTGTTGAAGACGCTTGGCTTGCCTGTGAAGCCTCTCTTGTTGAAGGCATTTAGCTTGCCTGTGATGCCTCACTTGTTGAAGGCGCTTCCTTGCGCCTCACTTGTTGAAGGCGCTTGGCTTGCCTGTGGCACCTCACTTGTTGAAGGCATTTGGCTTGCCTGTGACGCCTCACTGGTTGAGGTGTATAACACGTAACTTGTCTTTAATTGGTAGGACAAGCTTCTTCCTCTTAACACCTCCAGAACGATTGATGCTGCTACCAGACATAGTCTTGGCCAAAAATGTTCAAAGTTCCTATGAAAATAAAAAAGTTATTAAAAAAAATATTTCACTAATGGCACAGCACTGTGGTATAACACGAGGGATGAGAGCACATGGGTTGACCAGTGTTGGACGGGTCCACTTGGGGCAGCTATAGCACGTTACGTAGGCCGCCAGGAGGAAAAAACTCAATATTTTTTTAAGGAAACTTCAGCCTGTGCACATTGTTTTTAGGAAACTTATATATTTTTTATTACATAATTACTAGTACTGTCTCCATTCGATCATCCGGACTATATGGGAAGGACCCCCAGCCAGATTATCACATTTTTCGGATAATGGTATTTTTTCACCTACGAGTCCAAAACTAACCATTTCCAACTAATATTTTTATACTACAAACAACATAATTTGAATTGCCTTGCCACATATAATTATTAAATATTCAACTAGAAACCTCAAATTACCTTGTAGTTCGTCTTCTTGATTGATGCCACACATCTTTATGTTAAAAATTCTTGACAATTTATGTAACTTATACTAACACAACACTAAAATTAATACTTAAAATTACTGTACAGTTCATCAGGCAAAGTTAGTTTTCACTGTCTTCTGCAGTTTTCGCTGCGGAAGATTCACTGGTTGAAGGCATTTGGCTTGCCTGTGAAGTCTCACTTGTTGAATGTGCTGGGCTTGCCTGTGACGTCTCACTTGTTGAAGGCGCTTGGGTTGCGTGTGCTGCCTCACTTGTTGAAGGCGCTTGGTTTGATTTTCGTACCATATAAGAATCAAGTGTTGCTTGCCAGTGTTCACTGGCCAGTTGTATGATCAGGTCTTTTGTTCGCCTAAGGAGCCGAGCGGACAGCACGCTGGACTTGTGATCCTGTGGTCCTGGGTTCAATCCCAGGCGCCGGCGAGAAACATTGGGCAAAGTTTCTTTCACCCTATGCCCCTGTTACCTAGCAGTAAAATAGGTACCTGGGTGTTAGTCAGCTGTCACGGGCTGCTTCCTGGGGGTGGAGGCCTGGTCGAGGACCGGGCCGCAGGGACACTAAAAAGCCCCGAAATCATCTCAAGATAACCTCAAGAAGGTACGGATACATGTTTCCAACCTCTGGATGAGCACAATTGGATGAAAAATTTATTAATCTGTCAATATAGGTCATGAGTACACTGTATTTTGTGGTCATTGGTGTTGTTCTTCACTTCCTTCTTCATTCTCTTCGTCAACCTCACCAGTAATAGACTGGAGAATCTTGTCTTCACTCATCACACCATATCCTGGGTCATTGGCATCTTGTTCAAGCCAATCAACCACATCCTGTCTTTCTAAGTTTTCGCCGGCATTTCTACACATTTCATGGATTTCATCTGTAAATCCTTCAAAATCAATATCTGCATCCTCCTCATTTCTGACCGTAGACGTGAGGAGTTTTTTCCAGGAATTTTTCAAAGTCGATTCCTTTAATTCACTTCACACCTTGGTCCAGCTATAGATGGCTTCCTTTATTGTATAGTTATTAAAATTCTGAAGGTTTTTTTTTAGCCCTGTTATCCACACTGAGTTCAATATCTTCCGGAAGAGGCAAAACCACCAAAACTTCGTTTTCCATATTTTTGGTGTACAACCTCTTTGTGGCACAGATTACTCCCTGATCCATAGGCTGAATGAGAGAGGTTGTGTTAGGAGGAAGTGCCATACACGTTATCTTGCCATCTTGTGAGATTAACGTGTCAATTTTGGGGTGGGCAGGCGCATTATCAAGCAGCAGCAAAACCCGAACTTCGCTTGGCTTTACTTTGAGTTTCTTAATTTGATAGGCACGAACTTCCCTGCAGAACACGTCATGAAACCAGGAAAGAAAGATCTCCTGTGTAAACCATGCATTTTTTGAGTTATATTTGACTGGCAGTCTGTCCATGCAATGTTGCAAGGCTCTTGGTTTCTTAGATTTGCCAACAATTGCACACATGATTCTGTCTGTGCCGTCGGCATTCGCACACATCATGGCCGAGAGCCGGTCCTTGTTGACCTTACGTCCTGGCACACAACCCTTACTCCTCATTGCTAGAGTTTTTGCTGGTAAACTCTTCCAATACAACTCAGTTTCATATGCATTATAAATATGATATGAATATAAATTCTTTGCCACAATGTATGTATGCTCTTAATTTCTGTTTAAATGGTTCTACACTGCTTTCATCTGCACTCAATTTTTCACCAACAATTTTCCTCTTCACAATATTGTGCCTACCCTTGAACCTTGCAACCCACCCTTCACTCGCTTCGAAATCCTTTATTCCAAGGCTTGCAGCAAACCCTGCTCGCAGCATTTTGTATTTCTGGACCGCAATTTGTCACACCAGCAGTGCGGTGCTGAGCAAACCACTTGTACACAGCCTCATCAAACTGTACATGCGTCGAAGTTTTCATAGTCTTTCTACCACACCCTCTGCTAGTGCTTGCACCTTCACTTTCACAGGTTGAAATGAATTTCATAAGTTTCTCTTTTTGTTTCCTTATATCAGAAACAGTATTAGTGCCTATATTAAATTCCTTGGCAACACTTGAGGTCGACCGACCATTTTCACAAAGTTGTATAACACGTAGCTTGTCCTTAATTGTTAGGATAACCTTCATCCTCTTAACACCTCCAGAACGATTCATGCTGCTACCAAACATAGTCTTGGCCAAAAATGTTCAAAGTTACTATGAAAATAAAAAAGTTATTTAAAAAAATATTTCACTAATGGAGCGGCACTGTGGTGTAACACGAAGGTAGAGAGCACATGGCTTGACCAAGCCTGGACGGGTCCAGTCGGGGCAGGGAGGAGGCACGTTACGTAGGCTGCCAGCAGGAAAAAAAAATATTTTTGAAGGAAACTTCAGCCTGTGCAAATTGTTTTTAGAAAACTTGTATGGTATTTTTTATTACATAATTACTAGTATTTCTTTTGATTTTGGCTTTGATGAATTGTTCTAAAATCGATGGTAATTCCTGTACTGTAGTGTATAGGCCGCTCCTTATCCCCCCAGGTGGTCCTTCCAACGCTCTCCTCTCTCCCGACACCACCCACCCACCCCACCCCCACCCCCTCTTACACCATGCGCCTCGAGTCACGGGCAGACGGAATTAATACCGTACGGCCCTCCTCATGGGTTTCATATACGGACAAAGCCATGATTATCCGGCCGACTGTCTGGACATTGTAACATTAACAGAAAATTAACCGGCCCCGATATTTTATCCGACCAAACCAGCTTTTATCCGGTTCCTGTGGCCATTTTGGCCGGATATTGTGATAACTTTATCCGATCACGATTTTGGCCGTAAAAGGGCATTTTCCGGATGTTCGAATCCCAGATAATCGCAGGGTTACAGTACTTATTTCATTTGTTTTTTACTATGATGAATTGTTCTAAAATTAATGGTAATTCCTGTACCCAGGTGTTCCCTCCCAACACCACCCACCCACCCCACCCACTCCTCCACCAAGTGTCTCGAGCCACAGGCAGACGGGATTAATACGGTACGTCCTGGAGGTCCAGAGACACCACCCAAGCGTCCGGCTCCAACAGAAGCCAGACCTGGGACAGTAGTCATCCAAAATGAGGGGCAAAAGACCTAGAGGTTCATATGAGACAAGTCCAGAATAAACCTCATGTCTGGGAACAGACTGGAAACCCACCTGAGGGATGAGGTCGTTTCGACCACGCCCAAGCATACCCAGAGATGACGTGACAGAGCGCAGGAGAAGAGACCTGCCCCGCCAGCCCTGAACCCCCCCGAAGATGAAGGGGCCACCCAATGCCACCGCAGGGCATTCGAAACGACACGAAAGCCCAGGAATCATGAGACCAGGCATAAGCAAACAGCGTGAGCCTCCCTTCCATGGTCCCGTCAATGGGGCGAACCGCAGAAGGGCCAATGCCCCTTGTAAGAACCCGACTTATGCACAAAGCAATCACCTCGCCAACCAGACGAAGACGGATCCAAAGGCAGCACCAACCCAGAAACTGGCACCCGCGGCCTACCACGATGAGAGGAACTCCGAGCCCAGGCATGACCCTTCCTAAAGGACCCCCCCCCCCCCCACAGGAGCCCCGAAGGACCAACAAGTCCGACATCAGATGAAAACTAGAAGAGGCTGCCTGCAGAAACTGCCCAACCACAGACTCCACAACAGCAATGGGCAAAAAGGAGACAAAAACTTAAGAGCAAGAGCCCAAGCAGATTCCAATGAGGAAGCGAGCACCATCTGCCAACACGCGAGACGCGAAGCAAAAAACTGTGACACCCCATCCCGCAGGATTGGCGCAAACAGTTTCAGCAGTGCAGACGACGCACGTGGCAGGAGGGACTGACTCGAATGCCTCCGTGCCCCCCCCCCCCCCCCAAAGAGGCGATCCCCGAAACTACCTAAGTCACAGAACCATCTTACCCCTGCCCCGACCCCGAAGCCCTCAGATGCTTTAGAGCCAGAAGAAGGGAGGAAGGGGGCCCCAGAATGAACCACAGCAGGGAAAGAACAAGGGGTGTTGGATATTTCCAACACCGAATACAACACTGTTGTATTCTCATTACTTATTACTAACTTTACCTAATTATTGTAGTAAGTAAAATTAACAACACGTAGAATTCTCATGTACTAATAATTTCATCTGTGCAGTAGGCTAGAATTCTCACGTCACCTGACGCTAGTATTGCGTCAGATTTCCTTACAATAAACACATTATATCCAATGTATGTGAGAATTAAATTTGATTCTCTATAACTGAGGCATTCTGTATGATAACTAATTGCAGATGAATTGACCTCCAACTAAAAGCCGAATAGAGCGTTGGAGTCATAGTGATTATCTCGTAATAAAAGTTAAAGTCACCAGTGAATGCCATGGGGAGACATTAATTCCTCTCCCTTATATATTTACTATTCTTAACCCTTAAACTGCGCAACGCGCCTGCAGGCTCACGTCTGGTTTGCGCAACGCGCCTCCAGGTATTTGTATTTTTCACGTTCCATTCAAAACTCCCGCGGCTACATGGGGTTCACATCAGCTTCCTCAGGGCTCTTGTAAACAGACGCCATCTTTAAAAAAAATCGTGGTCCACATTCCCGGGTGTGGGAGCCTCAGTAGTGTGTGAGCAACCAAGGCTGGCGCTCACAGCATGAGCGCACAGCACTGCTGTTCAGCATGTGACCACAGCATCGCCTAATAATGTCAAAATATATATATAACGTGTATTATTTAGCTATGATAGTGTTATATTAGAGCCTGAGTGTGATAATGACTGGGTACAATGTTCAAATCTCAGTGATTCAATGCTGTTCACGATGTTCACAGCGCTAGCCACAGCACCACAGCATTATTTCGCTCATCTAGGAATCTTCAAATGATTTCTTAGGTTCCTTTTCAAAATAAACATGTGGTCAATTATTAATTTACAGGAATTAGTAACCAGGATTGTGATAATAGCAGGATTGTGGTTATAATTAGCGTTGTGCGTAGTATTGTGGAAGGAGGAATTTTGATGAAGGAGGGAGGGCGAGAATTGAGGTAGCCTCATTGTGTGTGTATGGCTGCCACTCTTGTTTTGCTCACCATTCTAGCTTAGTGGTTCGCTATGGGCAACACATATGTACATGGGTATATATAGTGTGTGTATATAGTGTAAGAACAGCAACAGGAGAATGTTGAGAGGAGCTATTTTGGTGAGGGAGGTGACGTAATCGTAGCAACGTCTGTGTGATTTTTCATGTAGTGTATGGTGGCCACTGTACTGTTTGGACACAATTCCAGCTTACTTGCATAGTTCTGGTAAATAAAACATGTAGATAGGTATATAGACCATGTGTAATAAGAACTATAACAATATGGTGGGAGGAGCAATGTTGGCGAGTAAGATGTTGGAGTGGGGGAGAATGGCTGGGTGTGGCTGCTCTCACTCAGGGTGTTCTGAATGTGTTCATGGCCAAATGCTCCTATTGGCCCATACGAGGCAGCTGCTTTTGGCCCATACGAGGCAGCTGCTATTGGCCCATACGAGGCAGCTGCTATTGGCCCAAACGAGGCAGCTGCTATTGGCCCAAACGAGGCAGCTGCTATTGGCCCAAACGAGGCAGCTGCTATTGGCCCAAACGAGGCAGCTGCTATTGGCCCAAACGAGGCAGCTGCTATTGGCCTACACGAGGCAGCTGCTATTGGCCCATACGAGGCAGCTGCTATTGGCCCAAACGAGGCAGCTGCTATTGACCCATACGAGGCAGCTGCTATTGGTCCATACGGGGCAGCTGATATTGGCCCATACGAGGCAGCTGATATTGGCCCATACGAGGCAGCTGCTATTGGCCCATACGAAGCAGCTGCTACGCGGTGTTCTGAATGTGTTGATGGTGAATGTATATAGTGTGTGACAGTGTATAGTGTGTAAATAGATTGTATATATACACAAATTAGCATGATACATAGTAAATATGTGCTGCATATGTGTACACAAGTTTCATGCACGTAACACAGTGTCTACGGACAGTACAGATGTTGTACTGCGATATTATAGTGGACGTGTTCATTATACATTGGATTGGCACATAAAAACAATGAAAATGTATTTGGAAAGGTGCGCAAAAAATGAACGAAAATATATTCGCGGCAACTCGCGCGCCCCGCCCCGAGCGCCCCACCGCCCCCGAGAGCTTACGGCACGGGCGCACGGGGAATGATGACGTCACGCCCCAACTTCCGGACCCCATAGCAGCCAAAGTAAGTACAATTTCGACGTTTTTTCTTACATACCCATACTGAGGGAAGGGTTTTTGACACTTTAAAAAGAAAAAAGAATTTTTTCCAGAGAATTTATTTCCTGCGCACTGCGGGGGTGTCACATTTGGAGGCAACGCAGTTAAGGGGTTAAATTGGTAAATAATAATAATTTCCTCCTCTAAATAATAAACCCGTCCAGTCTTCAACGTTTCAAGCGTAAATGCGAGAAATATTAATGTTCGTGACATAATTTGTTTTATGAACGCGCGACGCGGCGTGGGTTGAGGAGGACCAACTCAGTACACGTGGAGAGCCCCTCTGAGGCAGACCTGCGCATACCGTACTCACAAGGAGACGCCATTGCCCGACCACTAGGGCGGACGTTATCCATCCTCAGATGAAAGTCGCCACTGTGAGGCGTGAATAACCTTGCAGATAATATCTTCAGCTAGTGCTGGTGTCAGATAAGGAACCTTTTAACCTGGTTCTTGACGACATGTGACCAACCAGTGAAGCGCGCCACTATCCAGGATAGGCTTAGCCGGAGCCTGGGGACGCGAATTACGGCAATCTTAAAACTTATACAGTGCCCTTTCAGCTAAGTATATTCTCTTTATGTGATGCATCTAGTAAAGAGTTTTTGTAGTAGCTGGGTGATTGACCGTTATGACGCATGATAACATCTAATAACAGGTGATTAAATTTTGTCACCTGTAACTCTCAATTTCTTGAATATAGAGATCCAGTAGTTAAATTAGTTGCTACTGTAAATATTTGTCTTGCAGCACGTGAGAAGAATTCTCCCTGCCGCCTTCTCCCACGTTAATCCATCCCATTCGTCAGCCAGCCGAGTCCAGAGAATTAGAGGAAACGTCGTGGCTTACATAAAGAAATCGTCTTTAACCCTTGCACTGCTCACCTATTTTCGGCAAAAACGTCTTGGCGCAATTGTCAAGGACATATTTTTGTTATTTTTACAAATGTTCAGGTAAATTTAATGTCAAAATGTTTCCAAAGTCAACTATTTACATTTCAAAACACAAATAGTAATGAAAACATTAAAAAACATTAAAATATAGCCAAATTAAAAAACAAAATGCACAACTCTCTGAGCGCCTAAAGGCGCTTTGCGCAGTGCAGTGGTTAAGCTAAGATTCTTTATACAGTGCTTCCTCAGACTAACGAACCCCGCTCTATCGAATTCCCGGAAGAGCCGAACAAATTGAATTCGGTACCAAATGTTCAGTGGAACATACAAATGTTCGATTAAGTGAGGAATGTTCGTCCAAGCGGTCACCGAGGCCGAGCGTCAGAGCTGGCTGTCATCAACTATGATTCGCCAGAGTGTAAACAGTTATTCATCTATAGTGTTTTATTATCCTTACCCATTGTTTCTAGGGAGAAATGGTGATAAAAATGGTGATAAAATGGTGTCAGGGGGGGCATTGGTGAGAGAGTTGTTGTCAGGAGGCAACACGTGCTCCCCCGCCCCCACCCTCCTTCCTCCACCTGACCACAGAGACCACTCACTCTCCTCTCGTCGTCAGATGCCAAGAGTCAATTTAATGATAATTATCGCATTATCTACACTGAAAATAGCCTTTTTATTAGAAAAATGTCATATTGGAGCAATAATAATGGTGAAAATTGTAATATATACAGTACGTATTTTAAACAGTTTGAACACATTTCCTTTTCACAGAATTTTTAATACAATTGGGGTGTAGATAACAGCTGGCATTGTGTGGCCGGCCGGTCGCTCCCTGAGCCATTGGGGGGGTGGGTGGGTTGTTTCCTGGATCCCTCCCTCCCTCCTCTAACAGCCTACCTATTTAGAATAAATTTTGAGGAGGCCAATAAAACAAGCACAGGTCGTGTGAACGTTAGGCCTTGGTGAGGTGGCTGGCATCATTTGTGGTGGTGTCAGGGGAAGCAGGCGGTGTCAGGGGAGGTAGGTGGTGTCAGGGGAGTCAGGCAGGGTCAGGGGAGGCAGGTGGTGTCAGGGGAGGCAGGTGGTGTCAGGGGAGGCAGGCGGTGTCAGGGGAGGCAGGCGGTGTCAGGGGAGGCAGGCGGTGTCAGGGGAGGCAGGCGGTGTCAGGGGAGGCAGGCGGTGTCAGGGGAGGCAGGCGGTGTCAGGGGAGGCAGGCGGTGTCAGGGGAGGCAAGTGGGGTCATGGGAGGCAGGTGGGGTCAGGGGAGGCAGGTGGGGTCAGGGGAGGCAGGTGGGGTCAGTGGTGGAAGGTGTTGTCAGGGGAGGTGGAAGTGGAGAGAGAAGGGTGGTGACCACGCATGGCTGCCAAACCTCTCATTCATACTCTATTATAAATCTCAATCTTAGCTGTAAAATATTTATGCCAAAATATGTTAATTTTCGTGTATTAATATACATTATTAATCATTAACACGTTTTATTGTTTCCTGAAGAAAACAATAGCTGACTTGGCATTGTGGTGTGTATGGCCGGGTACCTGGGGGGTGGGGGGGGTTGGGGGGTCCTGGAGGTGTGAGAGGAGACCTGTCAACCCATCATTTTTTTTTGTCGGGCGAGTTGAGACGCTTCCAAGCCTGCTGCTTTAATACACTCCATGGATGGTGTGGTTTGGGTGGTGTGGTGTGGTTTGGTGTGGGTAGTGTGGTTGGGTGTGGGGGGATGATGTGGGTGGTGTGGGGTGTGTGGGGGATGGTGTGGGGTGTGTGGGTGGTGGGGGCGAATGGTGTTGGGGATGGTGTAGGGGTGTGGGGGATGGTGTGGGTGGTGTGGGGGATGGTGTGGGTGGTGTGGGGATGGTGTGGATGGTGTGGGGGATGATGTGGGTGGAGTGGGGGATGGTGTGGGTGGTGTGGGGGATGATGTGGGTGGTGTGGGGGATGATGTGGGTGGTGTGGGGGATGATGTGGGTGGTGTGGGGGATGATGTGGGTGGTGGTGTGGGGGATGATGTGGGTGGTGTGGGGTGTGTGGGTGGTGGTGTGGGGAGTGTGGGTGGTGGGGGCGAATGGTGTTAGTGGTGTGGTGGATGGTGTGGGTGGTGTGGGGGATGGTGTGGGTGGTGTGGGGGATGGTGTGGGTGGTGTGGGGGATGGTGTGGGTGGTGTGGGGGATGGTGTGGGTGGTGTGGGGGATGGTGTGGGTGGTGTGGGGGATGGTGTGGGTGGTGTGGGGGATGGTGTGGGTGGTGTGGAGGATGGTGTGGGTGGTGTGGGGGATGGTGTGGGTGGTGTGGAGGATGGTGTGGGTGGTGTGGGGATGGTGTGGGGGATGGTGTGGGTGGTGTGGAGGATGGTGTGGGTGGTGTGGGGGATGGTGTGGGGGATGGTGTGGGTGGTGTGGGGGATGGTGTGGGTGGTGTGGGGGATGGTGTGGAGTATGGTGTGGGTGGTGTGGAGGATGGTGTGGGTGGTGTGGAGGATGGTGTGGGTGGTGTGGAGGATGGGGGATGGTGTGAGTGGGGTGGGGGATGGTGATTCTCGCATCTCAGATTATTATTGACACCAAAAGAGCATGAAAGATATTATAATGAAGCACCACACAACAAAGAAACAAACTAATGTGTCCTGGCATATGTTTAAAAAAAAAAAATAAGAAGGTTGTTGGGGCCGGACGTATGGAACGAATTCCGCACTGGAACGAATCGGCTTCGCCCCATATAGTTCGTTCAAGTGAGGACACACTGTATTCATTCATGAATTTATTGTAATTGCTTATATGCAGAATTTCTTAGGATTGATGTGTGTTTATTGTGACTCTCATTACTATACTTATAATCTATGTTCCCATTCATGGTAATGACATCAGTTTCACTATAATTTATAGGATTAGATTATTATTAATTGGATTAGTGAACGAACCACACTAGTTCCTGGACGTACTTACCTCCAGTAATAACCCCCCAATGTAGGTGTTTGAGGGTTTGATTCATTTAATTATACAGCCCATTAATTATTTCTATGATCATATTCTCTAGTATTTTATCCATAGTTACTGGTTCATCTAGGAATTATCTAATGATCAGAAATTCTCAGTTTCCCTCTTTACTATAAAAGCGGGTGGTCCTTCGTAATTTAATTTACTACATTAATATTTAAATAATCACATTCAAGCCCCAAATATCCCACAATATGGTCCTTATCGAACCGGATAGGCATTAAATTTATAATTAAAATATTAATCATTAATAACTAATCCTTGTGTGACATAAGCTAGACTAACTATTTAATTAATTGTGTCAACTAACAGTGTAACACATCAGTTAGTCTAGATCACACTAACATATTGCTACTTTCACCTCATGTATAAGGTAGCTTTAGTGGGTCATAGCCAATTACCCACAACATTTAGACCTACACTTCATACTGAAGTAGAATCTTTAGGTCACCAAGAGCAACAGCTCATAACCTTATATTAATCACTAACACCAATTAAGTGTTAACCATTTAGGCTATACCAATGTTTCAATATATGGCTGTCAGCAGACTGTCCATTATAGCCTGAATCCATGTTATAATTACTGATTCACTCAAGTCAGTGGATCATCAACATTTAGGGATCCAGTATACTAATATAAATTACAGATCTCATACTAGTTAATCATTACTAACCCTGATAACATTTTATTCCATAAATAGGAGTACATTTAGGAGTTAGATAATATTCACGGCAGTAGAATACTTGCCAAACACAATTAATTCTTTTGTGTTCATTTAATTTCTTATACACATAATTACACAAGTGTATATTATATAAAATACAAAAACCCAAAAACACAGCACAATTATTTGCACATTACTGCACCATAATATAATCTTTGCCAACCTTCATTAGGTAGCAATTTAGGCTGTGATTGTGTTGAATTTGGCACAAGCATAGACTAAATATAGTTGTAGTTTCTCAAGTAGAAATTCTCACGACTAGGCTTGAGCTAGTTAGTGATATATATTATTCATTTGTGCTGACCCTATCAAGGGTGGGATTAACCATTTATTGTGTAATTATTTTATTGCATATTTCTATGTATGTCTTTGAGTGTTACTGTAAGTCCACTACCCATCCGAGGCTGATTTAGAAGAGCTAAGCTGAGGAACACCTGTAGTGAGACCAAGGTACCACTCAAATCTTAGTTGCTTATTATTAGGTAGGTAGCTAACCTCAAAATGAGGTAAATTACAACCAGCCTCAAGAAATACCAGGCTGTCAATACTTATACCTTCTCTACATCAAGGAGCAGACCATAGCTATACCACTAGCTACATAAGCCCTATTAGGCTGTCAATTATTATACCTGCTCTACATCAAGGAGCAGACACCATAGCTATACCACTAGCTACATAAGCCCTATCAGGTTGTCAATACTTATACCTGCTCTGCATCAAGGAGCAGACTATAGCTATACCACTAGCTACATAAGCCCTATCAGGCTCAATTTACCGCAAGAATGAATCCTTTAGAAAGGAACGCAAGATTCTTGACAGCTCTTCAACGTCCCTTAGGAAAACTGCTTATGAAATGTCATTTCTGTGTCGAAACTGACCCAGGTGACGTCTATAGACTAGCAAGTTACATAAGGTACGCCATCCAAAAATATGATCATGTCAAGACTGTAATCGAGTCCCACAGGAATTTACTCCAAGTCGGTCATACTGTCTCAGACCACTTACGTCTAACAGAATCTGATCTCGATAACTATGAACATTCCGTTCAAACCAGGTTAGACCGATATAAAGAGGTGCTTGCGAGACAAGATATTCCCGAGTGGGTAGATCAGATCATTAATAGACCTGTATCTAAGTTAACACTCAGTTCAGATGAAATACCTGAACTAACTCAAGACGAGGAGAATCCTCTAATCAATGCTGATCACTATACAGGATCAACAACTGAAGATCAACCTTCATTTTCTAACCTCTCATCTAATACAGCTTCATGTGATGATTTGTTTACAGTCTGAGATCAAATTTCAAACCACTCTTCTCAATGTTCCCTGGATTCTATAAGTGCAATACATAATGCTACTGAATTAACTAGCTTATCACCAGAACCCAGAGAAACAAGTGAAGCTGCAGATGAAACAAGTGAAGCTGCAATAATCAGTGAATCTGAACCAGAAAATGATAAAGCTAATGCTGCAGCAGCAGTCAAAGCTATAATTAAAGCTGAGGCTAAACAAGAAGCCTTAAACAACACAAGTAATGGTCACAATTGCTCACAACAGCCTTCTAAATTAAGTGCTAACAATGAGAAGACTATTATAAACCTTGTGCACCAATTATTAAATTTATCTTCACCAGAGCAATCAGTTGACTCTTTACAAGCCTTTAGTTTTCAGCTTGAGTCACTGATAAATTCTTTCAGTAAAGAGGTGGATCACCCAACTACTGAGTGGATGACTAAAATTATCATCCAGAGAAAATTGTCTGGTGACACACTTAATAAATTATATGTATGCCAGAATGGTAATACCCTGTCAATGCAGGATATATTTACAGGTTTGCGCAATATGAGCAATCATACAGTAGACCAAGCAATTAATGCTGAATCTGAATGCACCAAAACTGTACCTACATCAGTTTCCTTACCTGAAACTCCTAAAGTGACACTGTCACTAGGTAACAAAGGTGCTAATAATCAATGTAACAACAATCAGTCAAATACTGATTCATCAGTGAGGCCTAAGAGCCCCACAGGTGCTCCTAAGAGACCTAATAGTCCAAAGAGCACCCCCAATGATTCCACAGGTGCTCCTAAGAGACCTAATAGTCCAAAGAGCACCCCCAATGATTCCACACGTGCTCCTAAGAGACCTAATAGTCCAAAGAGCACTCCCAAGAGACTATTAATGGTTCCCCAGAGTACACCAAGTACTCACAAGAAAATAAATAACAAGCAAATGCAAGCAGCAAAACCATCACAACCTGCAAATACTGTTTTACCTAAACCGGTAAGCCCTAAACGATCTGTAGGATGGGGAATGTGCTTGTTTTGCAATCAAAAACATTCTCTGTACAAATGTACTAATTATCCTAATAGAGACACAAGAGTCTAGACGACTCAAACAGTTACACAAATGTACTAGGTGTCTCAAACCACGTAATGTTAACAGCTGTGAAACCCCACTGAATACCTGCAATAGGTGTAGAAGGGGCAAGCATCATGCTGCACTGTGCAAATTAGTTAGGACTAATTATGTCAATCCTAGAATAGGACGTAGAGAATCTACACCAGTACAGTGCTGCAAGGTGCGAGATGTGTACAGCGTAACTTCCCAAGCATCTCAAGTGGATGCAGCCTTGCCTACTGCCCAACTTCAAGTGAAGAACAGAGGATCCAAGATCACCATACGTGGACTATTTGACCAAGGTTCCCAGAGAACTTTCATTACTCAAAGGGCAGCAGAGGTACTTAATTTACAACCAATAGGACAGGTAAAATTAATCTTGTCAGGGTCCATGATAAATCGAGGAACCCATGAATACTCAGTAGTTCAACCGCTTGTACGACTAGGTAGTCATGCCAAGGCTGTCCAAGCCATTGTTGTAGATCAAATACCTTTAGACTTAAATATTAAGGGTCTGGGGTACACAGCCCACTTCCTGCAGGAACATGAAATTAATTTGGCTGACAACAAATTAATGTCTGACCGCCTTAACAATGTAGATGTACTAGTAGGAGCCGACTACTATTACCAGTTCATAACTGGACATGTTAAACGATTGGGAATGAATATGCTCCAATCTGCAGGTGGCTACTTACTTACTGGTAAAGTTCTGAATGTGAACAAGCCTAAACCTGCCAACAATAATAAATTAATCAGCAGTAAATCAATTCTCCAGCAACAAGCTAAAAGGAGAAACACAGCTGAGTAATAAACTCAGATTGAATGTGGTGCAATTGATACTCGCCGAAGATGTTTCATAGCTCTCAGTGAAAACCAATGGTCCGTACTCAAACAAGTACAAGTCACAGCGACCAAGCTATTGAATTCACTGCAGACCTAGAATTATTCTCGACAAGTAGTAATTGACCACACTCAGTCTTCCTAGTTAAATTGTAATGTTAGGCTAGAGAATCTAGTACTCCCTAGGTAATTAATAATGTTAGGCTAGAGAATCTAGCACTCAATGCCACTGGCATTTCCTGAATTTAATTACAAATTCACTAGGACCACTGGTCCACTATACTTGCGCTTAAAGGTTTGCCAAGAAAACCTTCTTAATACCATGTTTTCTGCACTAAGAGTTAGTGATAAATACTTGCATTAATTTGTTTGAGTTGTTTTCTTTCATTTCTGCTTATTTAGTGTAGGAGCGCAGCACGAACAAACTTGCAAACTTACTAATAAGTAAGCGAATTTACAGAAAACTAATATGTTTAATGCATTATCGTTAAACATCAGCATTGTTAATTAACATGCGCCATGAGCTTAATCTAGCTCACCTTAGAATTAACGTAATAATATGAGTGCTTGTTCCCCATGCGTACGAGCTTAATATTGCTCACCATGATAATCGAACGCTTTAATGTTCCCCATGCCACGAGCACTGCTCGCCATGATAATTGAATGATGCAAAACTCCACCTCGTTAATTCGAGTTCACTGAACTCACCCTGTTAACACTGTTAACGAGCTCACTGTAGCTCACCCTGTCAACACTGTTGACGAGTTCACTGTAACTCACCCTGTTAGCACTGCTAACGAGCTCACTGCAGCTCACCCTGTCAACACTGTTGACGAGTTCACTGCAACTCACCCTGTTAGCACTGCTAACGAGCTCACTGTAGCTCACCCTGTCAACACTGTTGACGAGTTCACTGCAACTCACCCTGTTAGCACTGCTAACGAGCTCACTGTAGCTCACCCTGTCAACACTGTTGACGAGTTCACTGTAACTCACCCTGTTAGCACTGCTAACGAGCTCACTGTAGCTCACCCTGTCAACACTGTTGACGAGTTCACTGTAACTCACCCTGTTAGCACTGCTAACGAGCTCACTGTAGCTCACCATGTTCACGAGTTCAATATAGCTCGACTTGTTAATGAGCTCAATACTGCTCACAATGTTAATTCGAGTACATTTTTGCTCACAATTAGCTTAGTCCCTTACTTAGGTAGGTTAGAAATTCAAACCATTTATTTAGGTAGGTTTAGGGACTTTAGTAGTGTCAACTGAGTACTAGCCTAATCTGTACTCACCATTAATTACAGTTGACTATACTTATAGAGACTGATTTAATAAACTCAAATTCATGTAAAGGTGATTTCGTATTAACCAGTTTACAGTGTCAAGCCTATGAGCTACCATTTAATTAGCTCATAAGTCAGAATGACTAGGCTACTAATCTCACTGTCGACTCAGAATTTTCCTTGATTTTAATGAATAAACTTTTCAGTTCTCTACCTTTCTATTATTTTAGCTAGTTAGCAAATTAGTTGTACCATCAGTCAGAATGACTACTGCACGGCAGTGCACATTAAATTCAATTTCCTCATTTGAATTTGGGGTGATCATGATGCTGCGTGATGTTGTTGTCTAGTAACTCAATAGTTACAAGTCACAGCGACCCTAGACAGTGACCTTACTGTAGTGTCAGTCTCCTTGATCTTAAATGACTAATAACACTTTACTGTATAATCATACAATAGTGTTATCAGTTCTTAGGAACTTATTCTGAGTTTACCTACGATTCAGCAGCTACGTAATACACCATTACATGTCACTGCGACCCTAGTTGTTGAGTTTATTGTGAGCTTTAGAGTGTTCCTGATTACCAATAACTTAATCAGTTAATGTTTCAATATTTAATACATGTTTCCACTAAGGGAAACTACAAGCCTATTATAGTTCTCAAATAAGAGCAATTCTTTAATTATTGTGTAGGCTATAAGTAACATGTTTCATTTGACATGTAAATAGCAAGACTCAAGTTCTTGTAAGTCCTTGATAAATCCGGGACGTTCGTTATGTGTATACTAACATACTAACATATTAACATACTAATGTACTAATCTTAATATCACTTCGGGATAGGTCAGTACACCACAGTACACTACGACCCTAGAATCCTCCCCCCGGAGTTATGTTGGATATTTCCAACACCGAATACAACACTGTTGTATTCTCATTACTTATTACTAACTTTACTAATTATTGTAGTAAGTAAAATTAACAACACGTAGAATTCTCATGTACTAATAATTTCATCTGTGCAGTAGGCTAGAATTCTCACGTCACCTGACGCCAGTATTGCGTCAGATTTCCTTACAATAAACACATTATATCCAATGTATGTGAGAATTAATTTCGATTCTCTATAACTGAGGCATTCTGTATGATAACTAATTGCAGATGAATTGACCTCCAACTAAAAGCCGAATAGAGCGTTGGAGTCATAGTGATTATCTCGTAATAAAAGTTAAAGTCACCAGTGAATGCCATGGGGAGACATTAATTCCTCTCCCTTATATATTTACTATTCTTAAATTGGTAAATAATAATAATTTCCTCCTCTAAATAATAAACCCGTCCAGTCTTCAACGTTTCAAGCGTAAATGCGAGAAATATTAATGTTCGTGACATAATTTGTTTTATGAACGCGCGACGCGGCGTGGGTTGAGGAGGACCAACTCAGTACACGTGGAGAGCCCCTCTGAGGCAGACCTGCGCATACCGTACTCACAAGGAGACGCCATTGCCCGACCACTAGGGCGGACGTTATCCATCCTCAGATGAAAGTCGCCACTGTGAGGCGTGAATAACCTTGCAGATAATATCTTCAGCTAGTGCTGGTGTCAGATAAGGAACCTTTTAACCTGGTTCTTGACGACATGTGACCAGCCAGTGAAGCGCGCCAATATCCAGGATAGGCTAAGCCGGAGCCTGGGGACGCGAATTACGGCAATCTTAAAACTTATACAGTGCCCTTTCAGCTAAGTATATTCCCTTTATGTGATGCATCTAGTAAAGAGTTTTTGTAGTAGCTGGGTGATTGACCGTTATGACGCATGATAACATCTAATAACAGGTGATTAAATTTTGTCACCTGTAACTCTCAATTTCTTGAATATAGAGATCCAGTAGTTAAATTAGTTGCTACTGTAAATATTTGTCTTGCAGCACGTGAGAAGAATTCTCCCTGCCGCCTTCTCCCACGTTAATCCATCCCATTCGTCAGCCAGCCGAGCCCAGAGAATTAGAGGAAACGTCGTGGCTTACATAAAGAAATCGTCTTTAAGCTAAGATTCTTTATATTCATTCATGAATTTATTGTAATTGCTTATATGCAGAATTTCTTAGGATTGATGTGTGTTTATTGTGACTCTCATTACTATACTTATAATCTATGTTCCCATTCATGGTAATGACATCAGTTTCACTATAATTTATAGGATTAGATTATTATTAATTGGATTAGTGAACGAACCACACTAGTTCCTGGACGTACTTACCTCCAGTAATAACCCCCCAATGTAGGTGTTTGAGGGTTTGATTCATTTAATTATACAGCCCATTAATTATTTCTATGATCATATTCTCTAGTATTTTATCCATAGTTACTGGTTCATCTAGGAATTATCTAATGATCAGAAATTCTCAGTTTCCCTCTTTACTATAAAAGCGGGTGGTCCTTCGTAATTTAATTTACTACATTAATATTTAAATAATCACATTCAAGCCCCAAATATCCCACAAGGAGGGGGGGGGGTGCCGACTGAACCAAAGCTGAATTTAGCGACCAACACTCCCAAGTCCGGGTCCCTATAAGTGAAATGGGGCAGCCTCGAGACTTCTGGGGTAGCTATCAACCTAGTGTGTTGCAACAACCTAAATATAGCATACAACGACTGAGCCGCCTGCACCCTGACAAAGTCATCAGTGGACTGGGTGAATTGATTCACAAAAAGCAACAAATCTCGCAGGACTCTGGGTCGAAGGTGTCACCGACCCAACAGGTAGCATGATAGAGGCAAAAACAGTGAGAGTCACCCTAAGACAAGGAGACAGAGAAACCCTCAAACTTGCACAAGGTGAGAGGGGGACCCAGGGGTCGCATCAATCGGACACCTTGCACCCCCACGGGGTTTCCCAGGGTCTTTCAACTGGTATCGCTAAAGGTAAGCCCAGGCAAGGTACCACAAACCAGCGCCCAAGTCTACCAATCAAGCCAATAAAAGCTGAACCCCCGGGACCTGTTCACTCACGGAGGCCTAGCAGGGGGTACCACCCAGAAACACAGATATGTAACGAAACCTAATATAGATAGGGGGCAATGAACTAAGAGCAGACTCCCCCACACCAGGCAAGAGAGCAAAAACAAAACCCCATAAGAGGACAATGTACCTAGGCAGAACAGAGCTGGCCGCTATAATAGGTAATAACTAGCTGTGCAATACCCTGCACATCTACCAGTGCAAACTATCCCTTACCCCTAATGTAAACAAGGGAGGAGAAAACCCCCCAAGCACACTCAGGGCGGTCAATTACCAAGCAGCAAAAGACCAACAGTGGTAGACCCCAAGGTGACTTGTGGAAGATAACCCCAAGCCTCAAGGGCGGTACTTACAGGGCACTTAGGGAAAGGAACCCAAAGGGCATATAGCCAGAGTACCTGTGACGATTACTACTAGCTCACGCACCACTCTGAAGACAGCACTAAACACAAGGTATAATACCGAGACAAAAAACAGGAGCTGGAGTCACACGACCAAGCCTCAAACATATCAGCCGAGAACTGGGGTGGGGTAGCCAGTGTGAGGGGGTCTGGGGCTCCCCCTTCCCCCTCCTCAGGGAAGGGGGAGTTGCTCAGACGGCAGCACAGCTCGTGGTGAAGTCATGCTCATTTGCTAGTTTTCTTTGGGGAGTTCTGTCCACTCATTTGACTTTTAGTAGTAGTTTCAACCAGAATAGGTGTTTGTTTTGGAATGCTTACCTCTCTGGGTGCCTGATCCGGTCAATGGCAGTCATACAATGTTTCAAATCACATGTGCATTTCTCTGCTCCTCGGGCCTCTCTGAGCGGGCCAGATTCTGGCTCATGGTCCCCTGTAGGCCTAAGAACTCCATTCACACTGACTGATGCCAAAGTTTAATACAGTGGTACCTTAGAATACAAGTGTCCCTGTACACGAGTTTTTTGGAATACGAGCAGGATTTGCTCTGAAAATGTGCCTCGGAAGGCGAGGGTGTTGATACGCGTACAGGCCGACCTAGCACGTGGTGGTATGACAATCGCCCCTCAGTTTACCAGTGCCTCGCGCCCAGTGACTATCCTGCCTCAATTCTTTACCAGGATTTTCAGTGTTTTGTTGGATTTTTGGCCATTTGACCATAAAAGTTGTTATTATATATCTCACCATGGGTCCCAAGAAAGCCAGTGGTAAGGATCATGGCAAGAAAGCGCATGTGACGATGACAATAGAGGAAAAACAAGATATCATTCAAAAGCATGAAAATGGAACCCGTGTTGTTGAACTTTGTAGGCCGCACAACAAAGCCACGTCAACGATACTCACTATATTTAGCAAGAAAAAGGACATTATGAGTGCTAAAGTGGCAAAAGGTGTAAGAACAATCATGAAACAAAGACAACAAATACTTGAGGAAGTGGAAAAGTTGTTATTAATTTGGATACACAAGGAGTTAGTGGGTGATAGTGTTTCAGAGCCCATCATTTGTGAGAAAGCCAGGGTATTGCACGAAGACGATGTAAAGAAAACCCCTGGAACGAGTGCAGATACGATACACTTTAAGGCAAGCAGGGGATAGTTTGAAAAATTTAGAAAAAGAAGTGGTATCCATAGTGTTGCGAGGCATGGAGAGGCAGCCAGCTTAGATAAACCAACGGCTGAAAGATTTATTGAAGAATTTAAAGAGTTTGCAGAGGCTGAGGGATACCTACTGCAACAAGTTTTTAATTGTGATGAAACAGGACTGTTCAGGAAAAAATTGCCTAAGAGGACATACATTACCAAGGAGGAAAAATCATTGCCCGAACACAAGCCTATGAAAGATAGGATTACGCATGAACTGTGTTCAAATGTGAGTGGCAATTTGAAAATTAAACCCTTGCTAGTGTATCTTTCTGAAAATCCAAGGGTTTTCAAACAGTATAAAGTGCAGAAAACCCAAATGTGTGTGATGAGGAAGGCTAATAAAAGGGCATGGGTGACTAGGATTTTTTTCGGAGTGGGTGAATGAAGTGGTGTGCCCTGCCATAGAAAAATATCTGCAGGAGAAACATTTACCACTCAAGGCCCTGCTTCTCCTCGACAATGCTCCTGCTCATCCTCCAGGCTTGGAAGATGAATTGATGACCAGATACAGTAAATTTCTCACAATAAAGTTCCTTCCTCCTAACACCACTCCTCTAATTCAACCTGTGGACCAGAAAACTGTTGGCAACGACCTGCCTCATATGCAGTGTCTTACCACTGCACCACGGAGACTCTTAAATAACAGGCCCATGTTAAATGGGCTCTCGTTCCGTTAAAGTGTAAATAACACAAAATTACCAACTTTGACCTTTTGTTAAATCACTACTAGTGCCCAGGGGTGTGTGAAATTTGGTATACCAAGGCAACTTTTGGTGTGGAATACAGCAGTGTAATCAAAAAAGTAGCTTGGGTAGCCATTCAGCTACCAATTCATGCTAATATCACTGCCAATGTATCTCAAAATATCTCAGTATGCGTCATTCCCAATTTAGTTTTGAATGGCACCATTGGATAGAGCAGATTTTTCTGTACAAGAGTAACTTTTATTTAGGTTGGAATCTGAATTCCTAGTTCAGCCAGAGGACTCTGAAAGTGAACCTTGGTGCGACATCGACAAAATCAAATTATGATTCTCCATCTTCTTTGTGCACTGATCATGACTGCCAGCAAATTGATATCCAAACTGATTGGAAAAATTTTAAACTTCATTGGGTAGAACATTTTTGGGTGGGATTCAAAATTATTATTAATCAGTGCTATTTTTGGTTCCTGTTCTATATTTATCTTTACATCTTTGTAGTATCGTGTCAGTAGGTCAAACATTGCTGTTTACTTATTTGTGTATTTACTTGCAATAAATACACAAATAAATAAAAAGCAATATTAATATTAATGTATTACAGGTCTCACTTGTAATTACTGTATTAAGTTAAATAATTTGAATTGAATTCGATTACGGATACGTCATGAATCAGGATTCCATTGCTTTATTGCCATGTGCTATTGCTATCCATGAGCGTGGCTCTTCTGAATGTCACTTGGCAAACCTACACTCCCAACAAAGGCTTGAAGTTTCTAAAACAGTATAGTGCAAAAGATCAAAAACTGATAGCAAAGCAAAGTGAACTGAACTTGGATGGAGAATCTCAAGTGTGCCTCCATCATGAAGCAGGGGTAATGATGTTGGGCGAGTTAGGAGTGAGGAACTAATACAGAGATTCGGGACAGCCATTGAATTAGTTAGGAGCAAGGGAGGAATCCCGATCATATGTGGCATTCTTCCAAGAAAGGGAGTGGGAAATAAATGGATGTCGAGGGCACTTGGTGTCAATTGCCGGCTGGAAAGATATTGCAAATCAAATGCAATATCTTTCATAGACAACTGGGAACACTTCTATGGAAGAAATGAAATGTATGCTCGTGATGGGGTGCATCTATCGAGGGCGGGGGTTGTTGCTGTTGCGAACTCGTTGGAACCAGTGGTTAGAGGTGTTTGTTTGGGTTTAAACTGTTAGTAGATAGTGGTATGGGAATTGATTTGGAGGAAGGAGGTAATAAAAGTATGTGTTCGTGGGAGAAAAGAATTGGCAAAATGATCAGGGAAAGAAAAGGGCCTCAAAATAACAATTCACTTAGGGTATATTACACTAACAGTAGAAGTCTAAGAAATAAAATTAACAAATTAAATGCTCTTGTCTGCACAGAAAAAATAGATATTATTGCACTTACTGAAACATGGATGAATGTAGAAAATAGAGAACTATTAGCTGAATATCAAATAAATGGATTTAAACTATTTCACACAGAGAGATATATTAGACGAGGAGGGGGAGTAGCCATATATGTTAGGGACAATTTGAAATGTAGTCTCAAAGAGGGAATCAAAACTGAGCCACACACAGAAACTATTTGGATAGAATTAAACGAAAAAGCAAATAATATTATAATAGGAGTTATATATAGGCCACCAAATTTGGACAGAATGGAAGCAAAGCATCTATGGGATGAAATATCTAGAGCATCTAGATCTAACAGTATTTATGTCATGGGTGACTTTAATTTTAATGGAATAAATTGGGTGAGCAAAACAGGGAATAGTGAAGCAGAAGATTTTCTAGAATTAATTGACGATTGCTTTCTTACGCAACACATTAACCCCTTAACTGCGTTGTCTCCAAATGTGACACCCCCGCAGTGCGCAGGAAATAAATTCTCTGGAAAAAATTCTTTTTTCTTTTTAAAGTGTTAAAAACCCTTCCCTCAGTATGGGTATGTAAAAAAAAAGTCGAAATTGTACTTACTTTGGCTGCTATGGGGTCCGGAAGTTGGGGCGTGACGTCATCATTCCCCGTGCGCCCGTGCCATAAGCTCTCGGGGGCGGTGGGGTGCGCGAGTTGCCGCGAATATATTTTCGTTCATTTTTTGTGCACCTTTCCAAATACTAGTGGGGCTAGGTATCATAAGTCTCCTTGTTTCATTTTCTGACTTAATTTTTAACTTACTCTTAGCTAGTCATTTACTGAAATTATTTAATTGAGTGCATTAATAGTTCTTCAGGTCTTATTAATTATACAGTCATAACTGAACTCTTTATAGTTAATAATCATTAGCTTAAATTTGCCTATGTTTATTATTCAACTTTTCTTTGATTTCATTTATTACCTAGGTTGCCTAGCCTCGCCATGCTCCCTTACTCCATTGTACCCCTGGCTTTGCCTGCATCTCAAATTGCAAATTGTTACTTACAGTGTACCTGAGAGTACTAGTAAGCAATCTACCTCATTTTTCATTTTTGCTCAATTTGTTTTTGTATTGCTTAGTCTTGTTTATATTTTTGTTTTGTATTTCTATATCTTGTGTTTTGTATAGTCCATGTTTATATGTTTTTTCTTTAATCTCATTTATTACCTAGGTTGCCTAGCCTAGCCATACTCCCTTACTCCATTGTACCCCTGTAAGCCCCTTGTAAGCTACCTTTCTTTCTTTTTTTTTTTTGTTATTCATTTTGTGTTTGTTTTGTACAGTATTGTGTACATATTTTTCCCTATTTTATAGCTTATTTCTACCTTGTAATTTGCCTTTCTTTCCTTGTTTTTCCTGCAATCAGCTTTTTTTTTTTATGCAGACAAGTAGACCCAGAACTTAACCTCTTATCCACTATCTATGACAATAATCACTCTAATGATCTAAATTCCAGATATTTTGCAGCACATGATGTAAACAATGTATTAACTCATAATCACAATATCTCTGTAATCAATCTGAACGTTAGATCCCTAGGTAAACACTTCGATGATGTTAATGCCTTGATTGAAACTATTGACAACAAATTCTCTTTTATTATACTTACTGAAACATGGTTGAAAGAGGATACTACTCAACTCTTTAACATGCCTAACTACTCAGCAATTCACAACTGTCGTCAACTTCAGAGAGGTGGTGGCACTGCTCTTTACTACCACCAAGAACTAACATGCTTAAAAGAAATTAGAACTAGAGACTGCTATGGGGAGTATATCTTCGCCAGCTTCAGAGTCAAGGGTGCCGAGTCTGTCCTGTCTGTGGGTGCAGTTTATAGAATTCCTAACACTGATGTGTCCGAATTCAACTCAAACCTTAGAAATCTAATACTTGATAACAGACTGAACAAAAACCACCTAATTATCGCAGGGGACTTTAATATTGACCTCTGCGAGCCAGAACACCCTACTGCTGTTAGCTTTCTCAACTGTACGAATTCCTGCTTCCTCATACCCTTAATCACTAGACATACTAGAATCACTGATAGCACTGCCACGACTCTAGATCACATCTGGACAAACGTAACCTCTCCGCTTACTTCAGGTATAATCACCGATAGCACTACAGACCATTACCCCACATTTCTCTTAACTAACATTAGCAAACCACCTCTTGAGTCAAGAGAGATACGTTTTAGACAGCACAATGAAACTGCTATAGACAATTTTATAACTGCTGCTGATAATGTCAACTGGGAGTCCGAGTTAGGTAACATAGAGGACATCAACCTAGCAGTGCAATCTATTCTTCAAAAAACTCTTAGCCTTTATAATACCCACTGTCCTATGCTTACAAAACAAGTCACAACCAAGAGGCTTAACAATCCCTGGCTTACAAAGGGAATACTTAAATCTATTAGTAAAAAACATGACCTTGAGAAGAAGTATAGGTTAGGAATTGTCTCCAAATAATTCTCAAAGAATTACTCATTATTGCTATCTAAGATAATTAGACGAGCCAAAACTAAATACTACGAAGATAAATTTACCCAAATAAAGAGCAACATTAAACAAACTTGGAGAACAATTTCACAAATATTGGGATCAAAGAAGTCTTTAAACAACAAACCGACTCTCCTGTCTAATAACGATGGTCAGCTTTCAGCCTCTGATTCTGCTATTGAGTTCAATAGGTTCTTCTCTTCCATTGGTTCATCCCTTGCAAATGATATTCCATCTTCCAGCACTGACATTAAGGACTACCTTACAGGTAACTATCCACAGTCTCTGTACCTAAAGCCTATTAATTCCACTGACGTCAATGAGATAATCCTTTCCCTTAAAACCAAGTCTGATGCCCTTGAGGAGATACCAACTTTAATTTACAAAAAAGCCTCCAGATCTTTAGCCCCTGCTATTGCTTTGCTCTTCAACAAGTCACTTCAACTCCAAACCTTTCCAGATATTCTAAAAGAAGCGAGAGTAACGCCTGTCCACAAATGTGGTGATCTCACAGATGTTAACAACTACAGACCTATATCAATCCTGCCTAACTTGTCAAAAAATTTTGAAAAACTAATCTATAAGCAGCTTTACTCATATCTAGCCAAACTCAATATACTTAGCCCTTGCCAATATGGCTTCAGACCCAAAAAAAGCACTAACGATGCACTTATTAGTATGCTTAACTCGATTCATACAGCTCTTGATAAAAATGAGTTCCCTGTTGGGTTATTTGTGGACCTGCGTAAAGCTGTTGATACTGTCAACCACCAAAACCTTCTTCTTAAATTACATCATTATGGAGTCAGAGGGCACTCCCTACAATACCTCAAATCCTACCTTACTGACAGGCTCCAATATGTTTCTGTGAATAATACAATTTCTCCCACCCTACCCATCAACATTGGTGTTCCTCAGGGCAGCATACTTGGCCCTCTCCTCTTTCTCATCTACATTAATGACCTTCCAAATGCCTCCCAATACCTCAAACCAATTCTATTTGCTGACGACACAACCTTCATTTACTCCAGTCCTGATCCCCTTGCTCTAAATGCCACAGTAAATACTGAGCTAAATAAAGTCCATCTTTGGCTAACTGCCAACAAACTCACCCTTAACATTGACAAAACTTTCTATATTGTTTGGCAATAAATCCTCTAATCAAATAAATCTCAAAATAAACAATACCCAAATTTGTAACAAATTAGATGGCAAATTCCTTGGCATTCTCATTGACCACAAGCTGAATTTCCAGGGACACATTCTAAATATATAAAAAAAAGTTTAAAAAACTGTGGGCATTCTTTCTAAGATCAGATATTATGTACCACGCCCTGTCCTGGTGACTCTCTATTACTCCCTTATCTATCCATATCTCAACTATGGTATTTGTGCTTGGGGCTCTACTACCCAAAATCACTTACGTCCTCTAATTACTCAACACAAAGCTGCTATTAGGACAATATCCAACTCTGGCCCCAGACATCACTCGGTACCCCTACTCAAATCTCTGAATATGTTAGACATTAAGTCACTGCACATTCTCTCATGTGTATTATACATATATAAAACGCTAAACCATAATGCCAATCCTGATCTCAAAAGCTTCATAGAAGGTTGTAACAGAACCCATGAGCACCACACCAGAAATAAATACAGTTTTGATATTCCTAGAGTACTACTTAATCAAACTAGAAATGCTCTACAAATCAAGGGGCCCAGAATGTGGAATGACCTTCCCGACCATGTTAAAGACTGTACCTCTCTCAACCAGTTTAAGTTAAAAACGAAGCTATACCTAATAAATTCCCTGTAACCTATCTTACTCTTCTATTGTCAACCAATGTCTGTTTTTCCTTAAAGAGCGCTGTTTGTCGACATATTTGTATTTGTGGTGCTTTTTCACCTATGTTTTCATTTCTTGTTTTCATCTACTCATTATGCTCAATTAGTATTAAGCTTGTCATTTAAGTTTATCATACCCAAAACGCTTTGCGAAATAGTGGCTTTAGGCATTGTATGTACTAGCTCTACCTATAAGTCAACCAATCTTTGTAAAAATTTATTGTATGTATGTACCTTACCTAAATAAAATATTATTATTATTATACATTTTCATTGTTTTTATGTGCCAATCCAATGTATAATGAACACGTACACTATAATATCGCAGTACAACATCCGTACTGTCCGTAGACACTGTGTTACGTGCATGAAAGTTGTGTACACATATGCAGCACATATTTACTATGTATCATGCTAATTTGTGTATATATACAATCTATTTACACACTATACACTGTCACACACTATATACATTCACCATCAACACGTGCAGAACACCGCGAGTGAGAGCTGCCACACCCAGCCAGCCCCCTCTCACTTCTCCAACATTGTATTCGCCAACTTTGCCCCTCCCATCATACAGTTATTCACACCAATGTTTCATGTTCATTTATGTATATTTACAACATATGTACTCACTATACACTGTCACACACTATATACATTTACCATCAACACATTCAGAACATCGCGTAGCAGCTGCTTCGTATGGGCCAATAGCAGCTGCCTTGTATGGGCCAATAGCAGCTGCCTCGTATGGGCCAATAGCAGCTGCCCCGTATGGGCCAATAGCAGCTGCCTCGTATGGGCCAATAGCAGCTGCCTCGTATGGGCCAATAGCAGCTGCCCCATATGGACCAATAGCAGCTGCCTCATATGGGCCAATAGAAGCTGCCTCGTATGGGCCAATAGCAGCTGCCTCATATGGGCTAATAGCAGCTGCCTCGTATGGGCCAATAGCAGCTGCCTCGTATGGGCCAATAGCAGCTGCCGCATATGGGCCAATAGGAGCTGCCTCGTATGGGTCCGTCTAATTACCACAAGCTACCACAAGCTACACAAGCTTCAGAAAGCTTCCTGGCAATACGTTAGTAATGAATAAATATGATATGTTAGGCTGACCTAACCTAACCTATCCTAACCTAACTTAACTTAACCTAACCAAACCAAACCTAACCTAACCTAACCGACGCTTGGATCGCCGACTTGATTTGGCGTCACCAGCTTTTTATTTTCGCCTAATTTCTTTATAAAAAGATACTTTTTCAGATTAAAATTATGTTTTTTCGTGTTGTACATTCAGCACCAACATTATAATGAGTAAATATATCATATTTATTCATTACTAACGTATTGCCAGGAAGCTTTCTGAAGCTTGTGTAGCTTGTGGTAATTAGACGGACCGCCTCGTATGGGCCAATAGGAGCATTTGGCCATGAACACATTCAGAACACCTCGAGTGAGAGCAGCCACACCCAGCCAGTCTCCTCACTCCATCATTGCTCCTCCCACCATATTGCTATAGTTCTTATTACACATGTTCTATATACCTATCTACATGTTTTATTTACCAGAACTATGCAAGTAAGCTGGTATTGTGTCCAAACAGTACAGTGGCCACCATACACTGCATGAAAAATCACACAGCAGACGACGCTACGATTACGTCACCTCCCTCACCAAAATAGCTCCTCTCAACATTCTCCTGTTGCTGTTCTTACACTATATACACACACTCTATATACCCATGTACATATGTGTTGCCCATAGCGAACCACTAAGCTAGTATGGTGAGCAAAACAAGAGTGGCAGCCACACACACACAATGAGGCTACCTCAATTCTCCCCCTCCCTCCCTCATCAAAATTCCTCCTTCCACAATACTACGCACAACGCTAATTATAACCACAATCCTGCAATTATCACAATCCTGGTCACAAATTCCTGTAAATGAATAATTGACCACACGTTTATTTTGAAAAGGAACCAAAGAAATCATTTGAAGATTCCTAGTTGAACGAAATAATGCTGTGGTGCTGTGGCTAGCGCTGTGAATATCGTGAACAGCATTGAATCACTGATATTTGAACATTGTACCCAGTCATTATCACACTCAGGCTCTAATATAACACTATCATAGCTAAATAATACAAGTTATATATATATTTTGACATTATTAGGCGATGCTGTGGTCACATGCTGAACAGCAGTGCTGTGCGCTCATGCTGCGAGCGCCAGCCTTGGTTGCTCACACACTACTGAGGCTCCCACACCCGGGAATGTGGACCACGATTTTTTTTAAAGATGGCGTCTGTTTACAAGAGCCCTGAGGAAGCTGATGTGAACCCCATGTAGCCGCGGGAGTTTTGAATGGAACGTGAAAAATACAAATACCCGGAGGCGCGTTGCGCAAACCAGACGTGAGCCTGCAGGCGCGTTGCGCAGTTTAAGGGTTAAGGAACCAACGCGGGAAAATAATATTTTAGATTTAGTGTTAACTAACAGGGAAACACAAATTAATGACATCGAAATAGGGAGTGAGCTAGGGAACAGTGATCACAAAGTAATCAGATTTAGCATAGAATGGAATAGACCTGTAGGAGAAAATTCTGATAAAGTGCCAGATTTTCGAAAAGCTGATTTTAATAGCCTAAGAAATTTTTTGGGTGAAATAGATTGGAAAGTCTTGGGTATGGGGTGTGGGCCGGTCTTGGAGCGAGACATGAACCCAGCGATAGGTGACGTAAAAGGGGATTTCGATGTGGATTTAATATATAACTTATTTAAGAATATTCTAAACAAAGCACAGGAATGTAGTATACCATACAAATTAAATAGATCGAATACTAATGACCCAAAGTGGATAACAAATAATTTTACCCTCAAACCGCGCATATCATATATAAATGATATCAGTGACAAAATCGAAACCGCGCACATCATTTATATATGATTTCGTGTCTAGCGCTATAATTTAAACGCCCCGGCTGGGATAGGGGCAGCTATAGTACAGCCACGACCAATAGTTGCCAGATGCCACCTAGAAAAAAAATCCAGGCCAACATTCTTGGGTGTTACAGCGTCAGTACTGAGCAAGCCACCAAGGCTGGCACACGCAGCACGAGCTCACAGCACCGCTTTTCAGCTTGTGACCACAGCATCGCCTACAAATACCATAATATAAATGATACTGCTAATATTTAGCAGTGAGAGTATTACTGAAGACCCCTGACTGTGATAAAACTGACCAGGATTCTGATAATAGCAGGATTGTGGTGATATTTAGCGCTGTGCTCCAAGGAGGGAGGAGTAAGGCTGTGGGAGGGAGGGTTGTGGCGTCGTTTTCTGACTGTGTGTGGCCACCATTTATTGACTGCACTCACCATACCAGCTTAGTGGTTCGCCATGGTGAACACAAATGTAGATACTTATATATAACGTGTGTATAGTGTGAGATAACAGCGAGAGGAGTAGGTTGGGAGCCGCCATTTTGGTGAGGGAGGAGCCTCGTCTGCACGACTTGGCATGTTGTTTACTGATGTCCACTATGATCTTTCGGCACCATACCAGCTTATTTGTTCAGGTATGGTGAATAAAACAGGTAGATACTTATATATAATGTGTGTATATAGCGTAATAACACCACAAACAATATTGTTTGAGGACAAATATTAGTGTGTCTAGCCTTGAGGGCGGCCGCCGATCAGCTGTGTGAGTAGCTTCATCTTTGTTCCTTTACTCACCATACAAGCTTAGATGTACAGTTATGGTGAACAAAACATGTAAATATGTATATATAACGTCTGTGTATAGTGAATAAATACAGAAAGAGTATTGTGGGGGGTGAATGAGGGTGAGTGAGGTGGTGTTGAGGGAGGGAGTGGCAATGAGTGGCTCGCTGGTGTGTGGCGGTCACTCCTCGTTCCTTTTTGACTCAAGACCAACTTAGTAGTTCGTTATGGTGTACAAAACATGCAAATACTTATATATAACCTGTGTAAATAGTGTAACAACAGCAAAACTTTTTGTTTATTGTTTTATGAACATAATAATTGAATCACTAATATGCACACCATAATTTTGAGTACAGCGATGGTTCACACATTTTATAATATAAATATACAGTGGTACCTCGGAATGCGAGTGTCCCTGTATGCGAGTTTTTCGGAAGACGAGCAGGATTTACTCCAAAAATATGTCTCGGAAGGCGAGGGTTACCTCGGGACGCGAGTTTGTTGATACGTGTACAGGCCGACTGGCGCGTGGTGGCATGGCGATCGCGCCTCAGTTTACCAGTGTCTCGTGTCCAGTGACTATCCCACCTGAATTCTTCACAAGGATTTACAGTTTTTTATCGGTTTTTTGGCCATTTGAGCATAAAAGTTGTCATTATATATCTTGCCATGGGTCTCAAGAAAGCCATTGGTAAGGTTCAACCTAAGAAAATAGCTGTGAGTAGAGGATGTCCCTTCTTGATTAAGAAAATGTGTGAAGTATGGGAAGAACTGCAAAGTTTTGTTGAAAAAAACTCACCCAGATAAAGCTGTAGCAGGCCGTTGCATTGACCTTTTAAATGATAATGTGATGTCTTACTACATGCAAGTGTTAAAATGTAGGGAAAAACAAGTGTCATTAGACAAATTCTTAGTAAAACAAGCAAGTCCTAGTGGTATGCAGGCAAAATGTGCCAGAGTGTGCATACCAGTGAAGTCCTCACTGCCTGATGTGATAATGGAAGGGACCTCCTCACCATCTTCCATACGCCTACAGCATTCAACAGCAAGGTAAGTAATATCTTGAACATAGTTTTTGTAGGTTTATTTAGATGAATTAGGTATAAAAATTTAGTTTGATGTGGGGTTTTTGGGGTAGTCAGGAACGGATTAATTCATTTCCCTTTATTTCTTATGGGGAAATTAGCTTCGGAATGCGAGTTTTCGGAATACGAGGCGTCTCCAGGAACCAATTAAACTCTTAAACTGAGGTATGCCTGTACCACAATTCACTGTATGGAATAATATTACTGCAAAAAAACTAAGAAAAAATCAGACATTGAAATAATTAGGTAATAATATATTTGTGGCAACTGCCGTCTGACAGCTCGGGCGGAGTAGACCTCGTCTGGCGAAGGCTCTACCAACATTTTTTTGTTATTTTTTCCGTAATCAGGGAACAAAAATGAACACTTCTATAAGACGAAAGAATTTTTTGGATTTTATTTTTTTGTTGTGCCTGTGGGTGTAAATTCCATTTGGGCCCCTAGCAGTTTGAGGGTTAAAGAACCTTATAGGTAAAAAGAGAGCTTGGTACAAAAGGATTAAGAATGGGGAAGTCAGTTTAGAACAGGAATTCATACAACTGGTTAGAAATGTTAAAAAAGAGATTAGGAAAGCAAAAAGAAACTATGAAGTTCGCATAGCAGAGCAAGCAAAGTCAAATCCTAAAGGGTTTTTTCAGTTATATCGAACTAAGACTAGGGAAAGGATAGGTCCATTAAAATCTGAGACAGGTCAAATAACGGATAATGACAAGGAGATGAGTAGATTTTTAACAAATATTATATATCTATATTTACTAAATAAGAACTTAACAATATGCCTTCAGCCGAACAAGTCTATGTGGGTGGGGATGAGGACAGGTTGACTAGTTTAGCAGTTACCAGGGAGGATGTAATTAAACAATTAGAAAAACTAAAACCAAACAAATCCCCAGGGCCGGATGAAGTGTTTGCCAGGGTGCTTAAAGAATGCAGAGGAGCTTCCGAGCCACTGTCTACCATATTTAATAAATCAATAGAGTCAGGCAGAGTGCCAGAGTCATGGAGGGTAGCTAATGTGGTACCAATTTTTAAGAAAGGAGATAGATCACTTGCGTCAAACTATCGGCCAATTAGCCTAACGTCTATTGTGGGAAAGTTACTTGAATCAATAATTACAAATACAATTCGTCTCCATCTTGAAAAACATAAATTAATAAATGAGTCGCAACATGGTTTTACAAATGGCCGTTCATGTTTAACAAATTTGCTAACTTTTTATTCCAGCATAGTTGAGGCAGTTGATAGTGGTAAGGATTGTGATGTTGTGTACCTTGACTTTAGCAAAGCTTTTGATACAGTGCCACATGAAAGACTAATTAAAAAAAATAGAAGCTCATGGTATTGGGGGTGCTATATTAAGTTGGATTAGGGCATGGCTATTCCAAAGGAAACAGAGAGTTAGTATAAATGGGGTTAAGTCAGAGTGGGATAATGTTGTTAGTGGAGTACCTCAGGGCTCTGTCCTAGGACCTCTGTTGTTTATAATATATATAAATGATTTAGATTCAGGTTTGAGTAGCAACATTTGCAAATTTGCTGACGATACGAAAATCGGTAGGGAAATTAATTCGGAGGAGGACTCACTATCACTTCAAGTTGATCTAGATAGGGTTTTGAAATGGTCAAAGGATTGGCAAATGCAGTTTAATGCTGATAAATGTAAAGTTCTGAGGCTAGGTAATGATGATAGAGTTACAAGATACGAGCTAGATGGTATTGAGATTGCGAAGTCAGATTGCGAAAGGGATCTGGGAGTTATGATTAGTAAGAATTTAAAACAAAAGGATAAATGCATGAATGTTCGTAACAAGGCGAATAGGACACTGGGATTTATTAATCGAAGCGTTAGTAACAAGACACCTGGTGTGGTTCTTAAGCTATATCTTGCTCTGGTTAGGCCCCATTTAGATTATGCAGTTCAGTTTTGGTCGCCGTATTATAGAATGGATATAAATTCACTTGAACGTGTCCAACGTAGGATGACTAAGTTAATTCCCCAAATTAGAAATCTTTCATATGAAGAAAGATTAATAAAGCTTAAGTTGCATTCACTGGAAAGGCGAAGAGTTAGGGGTGACATGATAGAGGTTTACAAGTGGATGAATGAACATAACAGGGGGGATATTAATAGGGTATTAAAAATATCAACACAAGACAGAACACGAAACAATGGGTATAAATTGGATAAGTTTAGATTTAGGAAAGACTTGGGTAAATACTGGTTCAGTAACAGGGTTGTTGATTTGTGGAACCAATTGCCGCGTAACGTGGTGGAGGTGGGGTCCCTCGATTGTTTCAAGCGCGGGTTGGACAAGTATATGAGTGGGATTGGGTGGTTATAGATAGGAGCTGCCTCGTATGGGCCAATAGGCCTTCTGCAGTTACCTTTGTTCTTATGTTCTTATGTTCTAAGCCTTGCTGTTCACAAAATTTGAATTTTTGCAAAAAACTTGCTGCAATCCCTTCAAGAAGAAATGCCATGTAAAGCAGAAAGATTTGCAACCAATCACAGTAGCTACTGCAGAGGATAATCCTAGGATAACGACTCCACATGAGGCTTGGGAACCTGTCAGACACCCAACTAACAGGCTTGGAAACCTGTGATTAAGTGGCCCGCCCGTCACTAGCCTTGCCTGGCTATCGGGCGTGGCCACTAGGCGATGGGGGTTGCCAATCTTTTAGATTGGTAGTGGCTCAGCCACCATGGACCAAAGCAGGGATTACACTAATAATAGATAAATTTGCCTTCTGCAAATTGCCAAGCTCTGGATTTGACCGCCTGCAATAGCCTACAATATACGTACGCCTCACATATAGAAGTGTCATTTTCAGACTCCTATGGCTGAACTAGGAATTCAGATCCCAATCTAAATAAAAGTTACCCTTGTACAGAAAAATCTGCTCTATCCAATGGTGTCATTCAAAACTAAATTGGGAATAATGCATATTGAGATATTTTGAGATATATTGGCAGTGATATTAGCATGGATTGGTAGCTGAATTGCTACCCAAACTACATTTTTGTTTACACCGCTGTATTCCGCACCAAAAGTTGCCCTGGTATGTCAAATTTCACACTTCTCTGGGAACTAATCGTGATTTAACAAAGGGTCAAAGTTGGTCATTTTTGTGGTATTTACGCATTAACGGGACGAGAGCCCATTCAATATGGACCTGTTATTTAAGAACCAAATCAGATTAAGCTCTAATATTTTGCACATTTTCATTTGGGGTCTAGGACTACTTTATTACAAAATTTCATTACATTTAAAAAGGGTCGAGTGGGAGGCTTTTGGTGAATTCACATGGAATGACCCAAAAGAAAATTAGCAAACTAGCATGAAGTCATCATGTCACCGCGCTGCTGTCAGCACCACCCCCCCCCCTCTTCCCGGGAGGGGGGGATGGGAAGCCCCAGACCCACCCGCTGGCAACCCAATCTTCAGTTCTTAGGCTGGATGTAAAAAAAGCGCATAAGACACTGCCAACCAGAGGAAGGGCGGGATGCCAGGGAGCCTCCAGGACTAGCCCAGAAAATGGCGTTTCATTATACTCAATGGTGGTTTTCTGGGGTTAGCCCCGTCGGCTTCCCAGAGCTACCTCACCACAAATAATGAAAAGAGGGAAGGAACCGGGAGGTGGATGCCACGTGCCCTAACATAAAAACAAGACCACAGATAAAAAGAAAGGACCCTACAGATGACCCGAGAAGCCCGAACCCCAGAACAGGAAGGAGGGAAGTAAGGGAACCGGGCAAACCAAAATGCGTCCACAGCCCCAGAGGCCAAGACGTGCAGAGAACAGCGAAGAGCTGTAATCGAACACAAAGGAAGCATCCCCGACCTGACCAACCAAGCAGCAGCCCAAAGACCCCTCCGGAAAGCAGCAGACCCAAACATCTCCCGAGAAGGAGACTGCATCAAAAGAACAACCTACCACGAGGACCAACAAGGCAAAAAAACACGGGCACCGGAGAAGAGCCGGAAACTCCCCGACCCGACCCCTAGAGGTTAACACCAACAGAAAAAGAAGACCTAAAAAAAAAAAAAAACAGAACCGAAGGGATCACGACAAACTGAGGAGAAGAAGAAAATAGACTGCACGAGCCAAAGACCAGCACGGCACCGGAAGCGCAGGAGCAGGCCAGCGGCAAAACAACGCCCAAGACAGCAAGTGTAATGGAGCAGAAGGAACAGCACCACCAAACGCAAGCTGGAGCGGCTCCACCAGCGCCACCCAAGACAAGGCAACAGTACACTGCACCAGAAGATGGTCCCAGAACAACTCCGAAAGGAAAGACAAGACAACCCTATCAGAGACCGAAGAACCCTTTGCAGTAATAGGAAAAACCAGAAGGACCGCCAGGAAACTACACACTTCCGCCGGGATACAGCACACAGGCGGGAGACGAACAACGAAGCCACCAGCGCCCACACAAGCGACAAGAATGCGTGACAAAATCCCCAAACGCGAAGACTCAAGGGGAAGAACGAACCACCCTCATACAGGGCTGTACTGATCCGCAAAAAGAGGCGGAGCCGCAGGAAGCCCCTCAGGATCGGAACCGAGGAAAAGCAGAGCCCCCAAACTAGGCTGGCAAAAACCAGAAAGAACAGCCACCAGGGAACCAGGAACCCAATTCCAGCGAGCCAAAAAGGAACCTACCCGGACGAGCAGAAACGCCTGACCAAGAGGAACCCCCCCCCCCCTTCCCGTAGAACCCTGGAAGGACCAACAAGGCCAAACACCGAAGAGCCAGGGTCCAGGCAGAGCCCAACGAAGAAAACGAGCACACGAATTAAAGTGCGAGATGCGAAGCGAAAAACAGTGACCCCGCAACCCAAAGGAACTCCAACTGGGAAGAACAACGCACATGTCTCCGAGGTATACAGGAGGAGAACCACTCAGGACGTGTACCGCAAGAAAACAAAAACGCACGTTCCGGAAAATGAACAAAGAAAAGCCGTAGCCAGGACCGGAGTCCAACCCACCCCTGTCCCAAGAAAAGGAACCAAGAGGACAGGAGCTGTTGACCGTAAGTCCACAACCTCCTACAGCCAGTGCAATACAACACAAAAGTCAGCAGAGAGAACAAGAAAAAGGGAACTCAGTACCAAAACTGAACCCTGGGGTAGTCCAAAATCAGGAAACTGAACCCTGTTCAGTTTTTGCTGGGGTGGGCAAAGGCCCACCCCAGCACCTAACAAAAGTATAGCCAAGAAGCACTGACCAAGATACACAGCCATGTGTAGCATAGAGGGGGGGAAAACAGAAATAGGCAGGGAAAAGACAGGAATTCGGACCAAGTAGCAGTCGGTAAAGCAAAGTACACGACCAACCACGTGTGTCGTGGGTGGTCGCACAAATACAGAGGGACACCACGGATATCAGGGTGCACCCAAGCACCGAAAATAGGTAAGGAAGGAGTGTCTAGAGACCAGAGATCAAGTCAAAGAAGGACACAAATCATGGACTGGGGGAACGAAGGAGTGTCCAAACATCGAGAAAAAACCTAGGCACCGAAAAAGGAAACAAAAAGCACTGAAATGCAGGGCAGCGCCCCACAGTACAACAAGAACAGGACACACGGAAAAAGTAGGCACTGTAAGACACACTCAAAGTGTCTAAGCAAAACACACAACACCTAACACCCCTGTTAGGTTACAATGACACTACCCTGGCAAGTGGGGAAGTGACAAGGAAGACAAGGATGGAGTATTGAACATGGGTGGTACACACAAGGGGACACAGGCAGAAGCCGAGTACCCAAATGAGCCACAGACACATAGAAAAAACTTGTTCAGTGTCAGTAGTCAGGAAGTGGAATGCACTAGGCACCGATGTGGTGGAGGCAAACTCCATACACAGTTGCAAATGTAGAGAAGATAGAGCCCAGTAGGCTCAGGCATCTGTACACCCGATGATTGACAGCGGAGGTGGGACCAAAGCGTTAGAGCTCAACCTCCACAAGTACAACTAGAAGGCAGCAACGAGGTGAGTACCCCACCAAACAGCGAGACCTGGCTGACAGAATCACCAGACAGTAGAATTTCTCCTGCAAAACAGACACACCACCGTATCATGCCACAGCCAAGCTGTGCAATGCAACAGGAGCATCCCTAGTGTTGAACGTCCAGAGGTGCAGGCTCAGTAGGAGAAGACGAGGTGCACGCAGTACAGAGGCGGAGGAGGTGCCACTCAGAGCCAACCCACACCCGCTCCAGAACACAGAGTATCCAGGGGGGTTATGACCGGAGAGAAGAGGAGCAACAACGGCGTAGAATCCGAGAGAAAGAATGCAGAACACCAACACACATGTACACCACCCAGAAACAAAATTAACACCCTGGGCCCAGAGCCCAAGGCACGAACTGCACTACCCGTCTTCCGGGTGGCGCAACAGGCTCGAATGCCTCCGCTGTCATCCCGGAAGAGGAAAAACCTCCGAGACTGCCCCAGTATCAACCCAACCAGATCCTGCCCTAACCCCGAAACCCACCTACGGTTCGGAGCCGGAAGCAAGGGTTAGGAATTACAGTGGTTCCTCAGGTTACGAACGTCCCTGTTTACAAACTTTTCAGGTTACGAGCCCAATTTGTTCAGAAAATTTGAATCATGATACGAACTTTGCATCGGGATACAAATTTGTTGATACTCGTACAGCCGACCTAGAGCGTGGTGGCACAGCGATCGCGCCTCAGTTTAACAGTGCCTCGCACCCAGTGACTATCCAGCCTGAATTCTTCACAAGAATTTACAGTTTTTTGTCAGATTTTTGGCCATTTGAGCATAAAAGTTGTTATTATATATCTCGCCAGGGGTCCCAAGAAAGCCAGTGGTAAGGTTTGAGGCAAGCAATCACATGTGAGAATGACCATAGAGGAAAAACAAGAGATCATTCGTAAGCATGACAATGGTACTCGTGTTGTTGAACTAGCTAGGCAGTACAACAAATCCATGTCAACGATATGCACTGTACTTGCCAATATGAGTGCTAAAGTGGCAAAAGGCATATCAACAAACACAAAACAAAGACCACAAATACTTGAGGATGTGGAAAAGTTGTTATTAATTTGGATACACAACAAAGAATTAGCGGGTGATAGTGTTTCAGAGGCCATCATTTGTGAGAAAGCCAGGGTATTGCACGAAGACCTTGTAAAGAAAACCCCTGGAATGAGTGCAGATACGAAAGATTTTAAAGCAAGCAGGGGATGGTTTGACAAATTTAGAAAAAGAAGTGGTATTCATAGTGTTGTGAGGCATGGGGAGGCTGCCAGCTCAGACAAACCAGCTGCTGAAAGATTTATTGAAGAATTTAATGATTTTGTAGAGGCTGAGGGATACTTTCTGTAACAAGTGTTTAATTGTGATGAGACAGGACTGTTCTGGAAAAGATTGCCAAAGAGGACATACATTACCAAGGAGGAGAAATCATTGCCTGGACATAAGCCTATGAAAGATAGGTTTACACTTGTGCTGTGTGGATGTGGCGATTTGAAAATTAAACTCTTGCTTGTGTATCATTCTGAAAATCCAAGGGTTTTCAAAAAGTACGGTGTGCAGAAAAGCCAAACGTGTGTGATGTGGAGGGCTAATAATAGGGCATGGGTGACTAGGATTTTTTTTCGGAGTGGGTGAATGATGTGGTGTGCCCTGATATACAAAAATATCTGCAAGAGAAAAGTTTGTCTCAAATGTTTTGAAGCGACTGATGCCACAAACTTCACCCTCAAAGACTTCTGGAAACACAATTTTAACATTTGTAGTGCTTTAAAACTCATTGACAAAACCTGGCAAAAAGTGACTCAAAGAACCCTGATCTCTGGCTGGAGAAAATTGTATCCTGAATGTGTATCAGAACTAGACTTGGAGGGGTTTGAGCCTGTAAATGAAGGGACTATTGTTGAGGAAATTGTTACTCTGGGCTGGAAAATGGGCTTAGAATTGGATGGTGCTGATGTGGAGTTGGTGGAAGAACACAACAAAGAACTGACCACCGAAAAACTCCAAGCCCTTCAAACGGAGCAATAACAATAGGCAGCTGAGGATATTTCTTCATAGGAGGAGGAGGAGAGACTGTCCCTTCCTCAACAATTAAGAAGTGGTGTTAGATGTGGGAAGAAATGCAAACTTTTATTGAAACGACTCACCCAGAGAAAGCTGTAGAAGCCCGTTGCATTAATCTTTTCAATGACAATGCCTCACTACAGACAAATGTTGCGAAGAAGGGAAAAACAATCTTCAATGGATCGTTTTGTTGTGAGAAAATCAAGCAGTGAGTCACAACCAGGACCTAGTGGTATGCAGGCAAAACATGCCACAGAGTGCACTCCAGAGCCTGATGTTATAATGGAACTTCACTGCCTGATGTTATAATGGAAGGGGACTCCCCTTCCAAACATTAACACCTCTCCTCCTTCCCCCTCCTCACCATCTTCCATACGCCAACAGGAGTCGTCAGCAAGGGTAAGTAATAACTTCAACATACTTTTGAAGTGAAGATTAGGGTAAATTAGGTATAAAATTGACTTTGAAGTGAAGTGTTTTGGGAGTCAGGAACGGATTAATTCATTTCCTATTATTTCTTGTGGGGAAATTCGCTTTGGTTTACAAATTTTCACGTTACGAGCTGTCACCAGGAATGGATTAAATTCTTAAACTGAAGTACCCCTGTATGCACAACAGAAGGGGAAGGAGGAGCGGACAGAATCGGCCCACCCCCAAGTCCAGACCCCTTTACCAAAACGGGGCAGTCTTGGGGCATCCGGAGCCGAAACCAACCTAGAGCGTTGCAGCAACCTAAACCTAGCATGCAACACCGCAGCTGCTTGCACCCGCACATCAATATCAGTGACTTGGGTGAACGGGAGCACATACAGACAACACACGTCGCACAACTCCAGGTCAAAACAATCATCGACCCAACAGGCAGCAAGGCGGAGGCAAAACAGGCGAGTGTCACCCTGAGACAAGGGGACAGAGCAACCTCCAAGCTCGCAAGACACGAGGGGAAGGACTCAGGGGTCACATCCATTGGACCACAAAGCCCCCCATGGGGTTTCTCAGGGCCCTTAGCTATGGTTACATGCCAAGGAAAGCCCAGGCAGGGTACTGTGAACCGGCGCCCAATGTAAGAGAGAGACCCTTGTGTAGGGAGAAATAGCAGGGCTATTGAGAGAGACCCTTGTGTAGGGAGAAATAGCAGGGCTATTGAGAGAGACCCTTGTGTAGGGAGAAATAGCAGGGCTATTGAGAGAGACCCTTGTGTAGGGAGAAATAGCAGTGTTAAATGTTGAAAAAACAGTCTGGAACTCTGACCCCTTTCAGATGCACAGAGCATCATCTCAACAGAAAAATGTAATCTCCTAAAAAGAAAACCCAAAGTAAACAAAAGGGTTAAAATGGTTAAGAAAAAGCAGATTCAATGCAAGAAAATATTGAGAAACAACAGTGTTAAATGTAGAAAAACAGCCTTGAACATTATAAGACATATAAATGAAGTATTGGGAAATGTGTATGACATGTATAGGGAGGGGACATTATTGGAACCAGGCTGGCAGGGACATGTGCAAGCCCCTATCAGTCACTTGGGAGAGGGAGGGAGTGGCAACCAGACCAGTGTTGTGGATGGTCTCCAACAAACACGATAAGTGCAGTATTATAGATGTTTATAGCGGTGCTTCCCTTTTTCTTTATGAGTTAGGGATAGGAATTTGTGGAAATAAGGATTTTTGAAACCCTGTGTGTAGGGAGAGTGGTGTGTTGTTAATTCAGGTATATGTGCTCAGCTGTGTGTCACATGGGGAGATTATCCACATTTATTTTGTATATTCATTTGTAAACCCAGGCCCTTTGTAGTGACCTATGTGGAGTGGAATAGAGTAATGACCTTAAGTCCCAGGTTGTAGAGGAAGAAGGACCCTTTTCCCCCCCTTTTGTCTGTATCAATCCTGTGGTGGATCCAAGTAAACACCCCCCCCCCCACTCTATTCTAAGAAGTATGAGGAAATCTGGTATTTGTTAAATAAAATCCTTTTGTAAAATTGTACCCCAAGGTGTATTTCTTGTCCCATGTAGTTAGAACTGGTGACTATTACTATATCGACCCCTGCACTTCCATTATTTCTAAGAAAGCAAGAGCGGGTGTTGTTAACGATACTTTAGGGTATAGCTTTCAATTTCATACCTTACACCAAGTCTGCCAAACTGCTAAAGCTGACCCCCCCTCCCCCCCCCGGGACGTGTCCACTCACTGGGGCCAAGTGGGGAGGACCAGTAAATTTTTACAGTAAATGGCACAGCGGAGGTAGATCACGAGGTGACTTGTGGAAGGTGACCCCAAGCCCCAAGGGCAGTACTTACAGGGCACCTATGGAAGGTGACCAAAGGCGCATGCAGCCCGAGTACCATGGAATATCACTTCCGGCTCATGCACCACCTGAAGGGACAGCCCATACCACAAGGCACAGAACTGTAACAAAAAACCGGAGCTAGAGGCACGACCGCACCAAACTCCCATCAGCCTAAAAACTGAAGGTTGGGTCACCGGCGGGTGGGTCTGGGGCTCCCCCTTCCCCCTTCTGGGGAAGGAGGGGGGGGGTTTGCGCAGACAGCGGCGTGGCGACATGATGATGTCATGCTAGTTTGCTAATTTTCGTTTGGGGAGTTCT